>NC_133770.1:10799675-10802800 GCF_003597395.2 Chelonoidis abingdonii | reverse complement strand
GGACACAATACTCCAGCTGAGGCCTAACCAGCGCAGAGTAGAGCGGAAGAATGAGTTCTCGTGTCTTGTTTACAACACACCTGTTAATGCATCCCAGAATCACGTTTGCTTTTTTTGCAACAGTATCACACTGTTGACTCATATTTAGCTTATATTAAACTCCTTTAATTTTTGTATTAATCAAGATTGTGTTTTGTTTTATAGACTAGCATCATAGTGGGATTGTGCTTTGGGGACATCTACTGAAGTGTTCTTAACCAGTTCCCAATGATCATTCACATGTTTCTGGTTCAGTTATTTTTCTCCCAACTGATTTGAATCATAATTGTTCTCGGTTTTCTGAGACGACTGGCCCTTTTAAAACACCCATTTCTTATATAGTTGGTCCAGACTTTATTCAAAGTGTGCATAACAAATAAAATCAAGTCTTGATCACTTGCACCTAAGCAACTGCTGATTTGGAGTTCTGTGAGCAATTCCTCTTTATCCGTCATGATCAGGTCTAATACAGAATTCTCCTGTGCAGTATGTAATGCTTTCTGACTTAGGAAGTTGTTTTGAGAGGGAACGATCTTCCTTGCTCATAGTCGTTTTGGTCCAGGCTTTGTGTCTTGGGACTGAAGAGCACAGCTGATGTTAAGTATGTCCCCAGTTCCTCTGCTACTGACAGGTGATCTCCTGGGCAAAGATGTTCATTAGCAGCAGAATTAAGGACTGGAGAACAACAGCCTTTTGGTTAATCTTTGAAACAAGTGATTCAGTGATCGATCACTGAAATGAGAGGAGGAAAAAATGTCCATCGGCCTCTACTCAGCATCATACTAATGAGGAAAACCCCACAGGGTGGGTTCATCAGTGTTGCCTGCTGACTGCATTTTCAAAAGTGATTTATGTAGAAGAGTAAAAGCTTTGGTAGCTTCTGCTTATCAGTTACCATAGCCATAAAACTAAGTTGGGTTTCTTTATTACGCCATATCGCATAGCAAGTATAAAGGGCCTGATCCTGAGCTTTACTTAGAGTGGTGTAAATCAGATGTAACTTTGTAGAAATCATCTGTGTTACACTAGTGTAAAGCCACTGTTGGGAAGGGAGGGATATCTCAGTGGTTTGAGCATGACTTAAAGCCAGAGTTGTGAGTTCGATCCTTCAGGGGGCCCCTTAGGGATCTGGGGCAAAATCAGTACTTGCTAGTGAAGGCAGGGGGCTGGACTTGATGACCTTTTGGGGTCCCTTCCAGTTCTATGAGATAGGTACATCTCCATATTTATTTTACCATCAGTGAGGCCAGGATTATGCCTTTTGCCTATCTATCGCCCTCAGTACCATAGTATCAGAGCACGCGTGATCTTTAATAACACTGTTTTCACACCACCCCTCTGAGATAGGGAAGAGCTATTATACTCATTTTACAGTGGGGAACTGAGGTAGAGAGAGACAACAGCCCAGACCCTCAAAGGCATTGAGGTTCCTAACTTCTACTGATTTATGAGCTGGGCCAAAGAGGCTTCCCTAACATCACTCTCAAAGTCTATAGCATGGCAAGTATCAAACCCAGCTCCTCCTACGCTCAGACTGGCTTCCGAACTGCTAGACCATCCTTCTCGTCTCATGAATAGAAATGAGGCTGGGGTGAAGACTCCAAATATACCAACCATTTCCACCATGGCTTCTGCTACATAGAACCAACTGTGAATAATTTTGCATAGCAAAAAAAAAAAGTCAGTATATATCAGCGGCCCACCTGCTGCTTCATTTGAGGCCAAATCCTGGCATATTCAGTCATCCCAAACATTTATTCAGGTGGGAGTTTTGCCTAAGAAAAGAGTGAGCAAGGGCAACAAGTGAAATCCACCCCACTGCAAAGGGCCAGCATTCAGATAAGGCTTAAGTGGTACTAGGGTCTTTTGCTGACTGGCTGCACAGGGATGAATTTCAGCCTGTACTATGGTGCCTTTTATCAGAAAAATCTCTCCCATTTAAATTGGATCCATCTTGTGGTGACCAATTCACCTCTCGTCCTGTGTTCCACCATCTCCGTTGCTCTGCTCTTTCGATATATTAATTATCAGCTGAGCGGGGGGTGCTTTGTAGAATCTAAGTCCCTTGGCACTTCCCATGCAGGAGTTTTAAGATGCTTATAACTGTCAAACTGTAACCATTCCAGTTCTCCATGCCAGGTGTCCACCTCTGGCTTTTCACCCCTCCCCCCAACATTTCAGTTGAAATTCAGATGAGAGAGCACTGTGCTATGAACACACCGCCTGGAACACTGCGGCTGACCCAAGGTGAGGGGTTACGTGGTTCCACAGGATGACCTTTTCTTTGGTTTTTTTAATCAGAAACTTTCATCAAAAAATGATTGAGGTGGTGACATCAAGCACTCAAAAGTGAGGAAATGCTAGAACGAAGGTTGCCTATGCAATGCTATTCGTTGTTAGGTAAATGGGAATGCAGAGGTACGAGAGCGATTGGTCGTATACAGTGCCTCTTTAGCTAGATGAATGGAAGGATAGGTAAGCGGATGAATGGATAGATAAGTAGAGGGTGAGGTGGAGGAATAGGTATATAGATAAGCAGATAGACAAATATAGATGGATAAAGGGATAGGGTGAGAGTTATGTAGGTGAACAGCCAGATAGGTAGACAGTTGTAAAAGCAATTTGACCTGACTATAGAAACTAGGGGAATGAATGTCTGTAGTTGCCTTTCCATTACTAACAAACCGCAAGCTCCTACAAATAAAAACCAATTATTCTTGGAGCAGCATCGCTGTGCTTAGCACATAGAAACACTGTGAAGCTGTACCACTTCTGAGCACTAAGTCTATAATTCAGGTTCCTTTTGGGCATTAATGGGATGGTATTTGGAGCTGCTACAAAAACATCTCCTTCCTGTATGTACTCTGTTTTCTGCAGTCTCCTCTCTCCAGATGTCCAATTTAGCTCCATTATGGCAAACTCCAACAGAAAGCAACGATTAAGAGGGTCTGATGTGGAGATGCGGATGGAAGAATTTCTCTCGGGTCAGTTTCAACGTAAAATAATATATCAGTAGATCTGTGGGTATTTGTAAGCTCTAGATGAATGTTACACGCCTGGCAACAGCGAGCAGTATGTGAAATGAT
>NC_133770.1:10785501-10797877 GCF_003597395.2 Chelonoidis abingdonii | reverse complement strand
CATATTGTATGTATAGTTGAGGTTATTTTTTCCAACGTTTATTACTTTATATTTATGCACATTAAATTTCATTTGCTGTTTTGTTGCCCAATCACTTAGTTTTGTGAGATCTTTTTGAAGTTCTTCACAGTCTGCTTTGGTTTTATCTTGAGCAGTTTAGTATCATCTGCAGACTTTGCAACCTCACTGTTTACCCCTTTCTCCAGATCATTTATGAATAAGTTGAATAGGATTGGTCTTAGGACTGACCCTTGGGGAAAACCACTAGTTACCCCTCTCCATTCTGAACATTTACCATTTATTTCTAACCAATATTCATAACCAGTGAAATGGCAACAATGGGATACAACTTCTCTCTCATGGACTCCCTTTTCCTCCTGTGAGTTGTGTAATGAACTATCTGCTTTTTGCCTTCTACCCAGGGTGACTGTGTTTCAGGGGATATATCCTCTTCTATACCTGTCTATGGCTAGATCTATGCTATGAGTTAGGGGTGTGCACCTGCTGTCACTAGCTCTCATCAAACTTCTGCAAGTTTGTACTCTGTGGAGCTGTGCAGAGTACAAACCCACCTGAAACAGGAGGGTACGTACTCAGCATGGCTCAGCAGTGCCTCCACTGCCACTGCCTGTGCTACTGCCACGACACAGCTATTGATACTTGTGGAAGCCTGATGAAAGCGAGTGAGAGTATGTGTACATGAGCAGGGGAATCACACCCCTAGCTCATAGTTTAGATGTAGCCTGTATGTGCTTTTAATGTGTTTTTGTATCTTCCAGGATCAAAACAATATCATTGCAAAATATTATAATTAATCAAATCTCATGCTTCTGGGCATATGTACTGGTCAGAAAGGAACTCCACCACTGTATACAACCTTTCACAACTGACTGGGTGCATTATAAAGTGGTTTAATCTCCCCATATAACATTGTAGTGTTCACTGTTGATTGCAGGACCCTCAACTTGATTTATCAATGGTCTGATCTGGTATCGATAATCCCATGTTCATCAAAAATTACAGATGGTGAATAGTAATGTCTAAATTTAGGATCAAATCCTTTATCTTCTTATGGTTTATTCAACTAATGATCCTATTCCTCTGAACACTTTGGATAATGAAAATCGTACAGACCCTGCAGTGTGCTCAACTCTCCATTGTACTGTCTCTAGTCCATATAAGGATAGAAATCAAGATCAAAGAGTGCAGACTCTGGTAAGATTAGGAGGATCAGAAGTATATAAAAAGAATTAAAAATCCAGGAGCAAACATGTTAAATAACAAGCACAGTCAACATTCAGAAAGTATAAACTGCCGAGTCCTTGAACTGTATTTTCAGTAAAGAATTTCCTTCTGTTTAGCTTTTTAAAGATATAAAGGATAATGAACCTTAGTATAAAATCCTGTGAGCAAGACATGGTAGGCCAGATCCCAAGGGAGTTCTGCGATTTACAGCAGTTTAGGGTCGGCTCCAGTACTGCTGTAGCTGTGAAGCACACTCAGTGTGTACGTACTTTTAAAAACCTTTTAAACCTGAGACATAGTGAAAATAGGAATTACTTCAATTCTTCCATAAGTCAAGGGACATACTTGAAAAGCAATTTTAAAGGTACAATTGGTGCCATTCTAACCTACTATTGAAAAATTGTTTAACAGCCTCTTTTTTCCAGCTAAAATTCACCCATTTGCAGAGGACCATCATAGCTTTATGCACTATGCATGTCCCTCTACTTAAGTCCCCAACTGATCTATGTATCCCATAATGCACCACCTCTCCCCAACAAGAAGGTGGATCATGATGCATCATGCAAGATGTAGTCCAGCCAGAGAACTAGACCTATAGAGGAGACTAGAAGCACATGGTTCTTGAACTACATCTCCCATGAGTGGCCATTGGGCGGCATTTCAGAACTGAAATATTTTGGAATTTGATTTTTCACTGAAAATTCAAAATGTTCAGCTGAAAAAAAGATTATTTTTTTTGCCCACTCTACGTAATTCCTGATAATGTACCATTGAAGTTAATTGTATTTTGCCATTGACTTCAAGAGGAGCTGGACCAAGACTTATGCCCTCAAAACAGGTCTTAAGTAGTGCATGTGGCTAATGCTGACTCTCTCCATGGCTGAATTTCACTTTCCATGCATAATGCAGGTGTGGAGATCCCCAGCATTCAGAAACACAAAACCCCCACTGACCCCTGTAAATGCCTAAACTTACTTGACACCTGAGTTTTCAGGGGAAAAGTTCCCTATGCACATATGTTTCTGACTTTGAGCATGTGCATGATGGCCTCCCTCTATGCATCTGGACAACTATCCCCCCCTCCTAAGACCCAGAACGATCCATGAACCAGGGAATGACAGACATTCAGTTGCCCAAGTTGCATGTGGGGCCCTATCTGGGAGATATCAAAATCCACCTGGAGGAGGAGGTGCCTACTTTGTAACTTTTATCCCTGGGGTTATAGGATATACAGGATGTGGGAAAACTAGGTTCAGTTCCCCACTCTCTGTCTACACAATCATTCCCCTTCTCACTCTCTCTGGCCCAATGACTATTTAAGTATTTATCCACAGTGGAACAGTCATTGACCCAGAGAGACCATGTGAGAATGAATCTGTTATCCAGTGATTGGGCTCCCTGCCAACTGCACTGGATTCTGTGGATCACATTCTCCCATTCCCCCTCTAGGAAGTCTCGATCCTAACTCAGCTTTGTGGACTGCAATGTGTTCCTGGATTTTCTGGGCTCCTAATACTTAGGTATGATAATGCTCATCATTGCAATGCCTAAGTCCCTTTGTGCATCCCACCTCTCATGGCCTATATTTGCCAGTGCATTCTCACTATGGGTGAAATTAATCCCTGAGCAAAGGACCAATTTTTAGGGTTTAATCAGGATTCAGGTGGTGCACATGGGTACATTTCACCCTATTATTCAATGTTATATATCTGATGTCATAGGATATCAGGATTGGAAGGGACCTCAGGAGGTCATCTAGTCCAACCCCCTGCTCAAAGTAGGACTAATCCCCAGACAGATTTTTACCCCAGTTCTCTAAATGGCTTCCTCAAGGACTGAACTCACAACCCTGGGTTTAGTAGACTAATGCTCAAACCACTGAGCTATCCCTCCCCCCCAAATTATACTATATGGAGATATACCTATCTCATAGAACTGGAAGGGACGTTGAAAGATCATCAAGTCCAGTCCCCTGCCTTCAGCAGCAGGACCAAGTACTGTCCCTGACAGTTTTTTTCTTTTTGTTGCCCCAGATCTCTAAATGGCCTCCTCGAGCATTGAGCTCACAATGCTGGGTTTAGCAAGCCCATACACAAACCACTGAGCTACCCCTCAACTGAAATGCACAATGAGGCAACGTTCAAATTTTGCACTTGCCACCCTAATTTTGACAATTCCAGACTTTCAAGTGCTTTACTGTGCAACCTTAATGCTCCCTAACAAAGCTTTTTGTTGGAGCATCCCAGATCTTTTAAAAGAAAAAGATGGAAGAGAAAAAAATATAGAGATTTTAAAAGAGAAATTCAAATAATACACCACCCAAGTCATAACTTCTTTCATCTTGACTATTCTGGGTTCGTTCACATGATAGTACTTGAAAACTGGAGCTGCTGAGATAATTTCTCTAGATTTTTTAAGGCAATTGTTTTATTTGACCCCCATAGCCAAGAAGTGTTGGACTTTAACAGTTCATTCAGCAGTTTTGTCCCTGTAGAAAGGTCTTGTAGGTATCAACCAAAGTAATTCACCATCCCCAGTAGATGTCTCAGTTCTGGTACATTAGTTGGTGCACTCAATTCTGAAATTGCTTTTATTTTCTCAGAGCTAGGACTGATTCCCTCTTTGTTTATTGTCTGTCCCAAAAACTTAGTTTGGGGTAGGCAGAAAACGCATTTTCCTTGTTTAGCTTCAGTCCAAACTGACTGATTAGGCTTCAGATTTAGTTGAGGGTTTTTTGTTGTGTTCTTCCATCGAAGGTCCATCTATCAGAATATCAGCCATGAAAACTACAGCTCCATTTGTATTCAATAACAATTCTGCCATCTTTCTTTGAAAAAAGAAATTTGCCAGAATCCACTCAGGGCATCTATCTTGGAGAATACTGTATATCCTTTCACTCTCGGGAGGAAGTCATCCATTGTTGGGAGGCTAGGTTTTTCTCTCACAATTGCTTCATTAAGTCTTTTAAGATCCACACAGATTCAGATTTTTTTTCATTTGTCTTTATAACCGGTACAACTGGGACGCGCCATGCGGTTGGCTCAGAGATTTTTCTCAGTTCTACTAATCTGCTCCATTCTTTTTAACTCCGTTTCCATTTTATGAAGTAATGGGCTAGGACAGTGGTTTTCAACCTTTTTTTTTTTTTGCAGATCCCTAAAAAAATGTTGAATGAATTACGGAACTGTGGACCCCTTTGGAAATCATAGACAAAGTCTGTGAATCACCAGGAGTCCAGGGACTACAGATTGAAAACCATTGTTCTATGCTAATAGCAACCTTTTGCAGATCCCTTAAACCAGAGATTGTCAAACTTAGCTCCATTCAGGGGGTCCGCGGATAGTTTCCTCTAAGGTGCGTGCCTTGGTGGCCACACACGAGAGAATGAAGGGCCACCCACCTAATTCGTAGAGCTATGAAGGCATGGTTCCACTGATTAGGTGCCTGGACTCTGGAGAAGACTCACATGTAAGGTGAGGTAGTGGCCTAGGGGGGAATGGGGATAGGTGGGAAGGGTAAGCGGGGTGAGAAGAGGGGGAGGGGGGAATTTGGTATGTGCAGGGCTGCGATGGCCAGAGAAAGAGGTGACTTTTCCCAGCTCTAGGGCTGCAGCTGCTGGGGAGAGATAGCCTGCCTTCCCAGCCCCAGTTCATGGGCTGCCACAGCAGGGGAGAGAGGGTGCATCTATCACATTAGAAAGGTAAGACTACTGATATGAGTTGAGTGCTTTTATCTGTAGAACAAAAAAGTTCATTATTACTACAGGTTTTTTATATAGTGCTTTTATCCAAAATGCTTTACAATAGTTAGCTAATGGTACAAACAACTTTTGGAAAGATCATTAAATGGTCCGCCGAGACCCCCAGCAATTTTCCATCAAGTTCTTCCGCCTTTCTCACTAGTCACATTGTGGCTACCAGGCTGCAACTGAGAAGGCTGTTGGTCTGTGGTCTTTTGATCACATACACTCTGAATGCATAGCTTTTGTCTTTTAAAGTTGTTTCTGTAGTGAACTGGCCCATTCAGTTCAGAATCCCTCCAGGGCTAGTCAGAGCTGTCAGGTGACTCAGCTCTGGGAGGGGTTGAAGGTGATTGTAAGTCCCTTCTGAGATGACTGTGCCATCAGTGCCTGAGCCAATTTTTAAAGTCAACTTGCCATCAATGTTCTTTTTCATGCTGCAGGCCAGTTCTGTGTCATCACAAGCGACAGATCCCAGAAACAATTGCTCTTGATTGTCTGTAATATAAGTCAACTCTCCGACTGCTGTGTCGTGACAAACAGCTGCAAAATGTCCATATTTTGTGCATTCATTACACTGTGTGCCTGTGACTGGACATGCATCATCTCTTGGCATGTGACTTCTTCCACACTTTGTACATATAGGCTGGAATTTGTCTTTCTTGGCATGGGAGTTTTCTCTCCTTGCATCAGGAACTTTATGATAATGACTTTTAACACTCAAGTGTCTTTTTACAGTTTCTAAGCTAGTTTCAGGTTTTTCAAGTTACTCCTGTCTTTTGTTCTGTTGTTTGACTAGTTAAGATTGCTTTGCTGTCAGTATAGCTGTGGCTAGTGTTAAGTTTTCAATTATTGCTGCTGTGAAAGTTTTTTATCTGTTAACCCAATAACCTGCCTGTCCTTGATATTTGCTTGTTTTGCAGTTCCAAAATCAGTTTTCAGCCAATATATGCAGAGCTTTTACAAAACATTAAACATTTTCCTTGGGTTCTTGAATACTCTGGTGGAAACATGTTCTTTCATAAAGCACATTTCTGTAAGGTATAAAGTATCAATCAAATATAGCTGAAATGCTTTTGTAGTCATCTTTGTGACTGTCTTCAGTAAAGTCAAAGGATTTAAAGATATGCTTTGTCTGCTTCCCCATAGGCTAAATTAAAGAAATACTTGAATAGCTTTGTAGCAGTTAGAAATATTGAAAAATACTGGTTCTAGTCTGTCCATTGTGAAGGTTTCTCAAAAGTAAAGTTCTCTGGGGCATTTGAAGAGTGGCACAGGGTTAAGTGCCATCCTATGATGTGTGGCTAGAAGGAACATGTTGTAGCATAAAATTCTGCTGCTGGGCTTTTCTGGTGCCTCTCTAGAGTTGTCCTTGGATACTTTGGAAAATGGGAGTTTTAGAGCATTTTGAAAGGGGTAATGGTAAGAAGGTCAATGATTAATGTGCCATTGAAATAACAGGAATTAAATAGCGAACTGTTTCCCAAAACTGTAGTCCTTACTCAGGCAAAACTTCCACCAAGGACTGATTTTAAAACCTGTGAATTTGGCCCTAAAGTATTTAGTAAATATACATGTCCAAGTGAAAGAAAATTCATTGGCAAGCAGTACTACTCATACATGTTTTCTCAAGGTGAAAGTTTATAGAGAAATTAGTGGAGCTAAGACAATTCACTTCTAATGACACCTCAATCTGGGACAGTTCCTCAGATTTGTCATCTAAAGAGAATGGCTCAGGTTTAGGAATCTCCCTCACATCCTGATGTAATTGAACGGGACTATTTTTCATTCTCTGCAGCTTGAGGTCTTCAGACCACAATTTGAAGACTTCAATAACTCAGACATAGGCTAGGGGTTTGTTACAGGAGCGGGTGGGGAAGATTCTGTGGCCTGCATTGTGCAGGAAGTCGGACTAGATGCTCATAATGGTCCCTTCTGACCTTAAAATCTATGAGTCTATGTTGATGTGATTCTGTATCCTTTGTTGCTTTTTTCCCTTCTGTTTTCTATGTTTGTTGCTGTTCCTTCTGTCTGCAACCTTCATTGCTTTGTTCCTTTGGTTTGTTCTCCTCTGGCACTAGTTTACTTCTGACACCATGTCAATCTCCTCTACCAGATATGGACTGGCTTCATACAGAGCTTCCTTCTGAGTGAAAACACACACATTGTGTTCAATATAAGATCCTATAATGCTCTGCCAAGTATGGCTACGGTTAACTTAAATAAGGTATTTTATACACAGCATGACTTAGTGTCTGAACAGTATAACAGTTCAGCATTCCATTATAGCCTGGCTCTTGGATTCAAATGCTTGTGAAACTCTGATGCTCAGAACAAGCACTGCAGCTCAGATCCACAAAAGTACTTAGGCACAGGGGCACTAGAATGGGGAGGCGGGGAAGAGGGTGAGAAGCAGGAGGCCATGGTCCCTTCACTTTTAAAAGTGGGAGTGCTATGCCCTTCCATTTTTTACTAGACATAACGGTGAGCGATTGGCGGAGGAGGCAGACAGGAGAGAGCAGAGGGCAGGATCTTGAAGGGAAGGGGTGGCATGGGGCGGGAGTTCAGGAAGATGGGGCAGTGTGAGGGCAGGGCCTCAGGGGCAAGGGGCGCTGTGGGAGGCAGTGCCACAGTTCAGACACTGGTGAGCCTCCCACTTTTAGGGAGGTTCCACCACTCCTGCTTAGGTGCCTAAGTACCAGTTTTGGTGCCACTGTGGTCAACAAAACTCCAGCCAAATGCTGTACACACCTAAACTCACTCAGGGCCTGAGCTTCTGCCTCTGAGCATGTGCACTATTGCCTAACTCTCGGTGTCTGGGTGCCTATCTCCCACATAAGCCCCATAGCAATTCACAAACCAGGGAAGATAGGCATTCATCAGCTTATGTCACATGTGGGCCCCTTCAGGTAGGTGGCCTCTGAGCAAGCCTACCTGGTCAGGTCTTATTCAAATGCTGGCTGAAGAAGGAGGTGGCAGTGTCCACCTTCTATCTTATAGCCCACTAGTTACTAGGGTTGCAGGAGACCCAGCTGTGACGATGCGGTTCTGGCAGGACCCAACTGAGAGTGCCAATTTAGGACCAATTGCTCAATCAGGGCAGTCACAGCCCAAGGCTGGGGTTTTTCCACCTCTAAGGCAAACCAAACCAGCCAGACAAAAAATGACTTTCGGTTTCACCCCACTGGCTAACCACAAGTCACACAAGCAATTTCCTTAGACACTCCAGTCTCCCAGTATCACCACCAGTCCCACCCGTCCTGGGGATGAATGGTTATGAAAACCAACACCCCAGTAAAAGAAAAAGGTTCTCTTGATCCAAAGGACCAAGCCCCAGACCCAGGTCAATATACACATCAGATCTTACCCACAAATCACGCTGTTGCCAATCCTTTAGAATCTAAAATCTAAAGGTTTATTCATAAAAGGAAAAAGATAGAGATGAGAGCTAGAATTGGTTAAATGGAATCAATTACATACAGTAATGGGCAAGTTCTTAGTTCAGGCTTGTAGCAGTGATGGAGTAAACTGCAGGTTCAAATCAAGTCTCTGGAGAACATCCCCGCTGGGATGGGTCATCAGTCCCTTGTGCAGAGCTTCAGCTTGTAGCAAAGTCCTCCAGAGGTAAGAAGCAGGATTGAAGACAAGATGGAGATGAGGCCTCCGCCTTATATAGGCTTTTCCAGGTGTAAGAACACTCCTTTGTTCTACTGTGGAAAGTTACAGCAAAATGGAGTCTGCAGTCACATGGGCCAGTTTCTGCACACCCTGCTGAGTCACAAGGCGTATCTGCCTCTCTCAATGGGTCAATTGTGTAGCTGATGGTCCTTAATGGCCATCAAGCAGGCTAGCAGAGCTGACACCACTTGTCTGGGATCTTTCCCAGTAAACACAGCACAAGTTTGAAATACAGACAGTATACAGCCAATATTCTAACTTCAACTACAAAAATGATACAGACATACAGACAGCATAATCATAACCAGTAACCCGTAACCTGGTCTTAGAAACCTTATATGACCCCCTTTACATAGGATTTGGTGCCACTACAGGACCTTGGTTGCAACCCATGTTCTATATGGTCCCAGGTTCTATATGGTCCCAGGTTATATCAATAACATCACACCAGGTTCAATTCCATCCCCTGCCAGTGCGGGAGAAGGATTTGAAGAAGGGTCTTCTATATCACAAGTTCATGCTATAACCACTGACCTATGGGATATTCTGATGTGGGGTTCCCTCAATCTCCCCCGCTGACATTGTTCCAGTTTAAATAACTAATTAAACAGTTATTAGAGCAGAAGAACTAGGCCCAAGGTCTCCCACCTCTTGAGTGAGTGACCTAACCACCAGGCTACTGAGTCATTCTCACTGTCTCTGGCCCAATGTCTCCTTTAGCTCAATGGGCAGAAGCCTATAGCATTTTCTGGTGCAGAAAGACCAGGTATCTAACCCCAGCTCCCTGTATGTGCTTATCTGCTGTTTGCATGATGTATATTCTCTAAAGACTAGCATCAAAGCGTGCTGTTGTCTGCAGCACATGGATTTACGAAGAGAGCCTGGACATAACTCCAATCCCAACATTTGCGGGAATTCGGATTCAGATGTGAATGTTGTCACTCAGGCCTATCTGTATACACTTTCATGGATTATATATTTGCACTATATAAAATGTAGACACTTAGGTTGTTTAAACACCAGACATAGGCTTGGCAGAATTCAAAATGTTTATACATTTGATGGTGAATATCAATGTTTATTTTTAAGCTTTTTTATTTTTTCTATTTTCATTATATTCATTCACAGTTGCAGGAAATGATGGGAGAGCGCCAGGTGATTATTTAATGGCAGTCATTGATATTCAGAAAGTTAAAACTTGGTAAACTGTTAGAATACAAATTGTCAGCATCATCTGTCAAATCATACAAAGTAAATATCCTTAATCAACAAATCATACCCGTTGTTAGGATTCACATGCTAGTCTACTTGTAACTAGCCTAATTCAAAAGTCTAAATTGCTGGATTTTCACTGTAATAAATTCTCAGGGAGCATTTTCCTTACTTTGCCTATGTGTATCCTTGGATATATTTTCCACTGGTTTGTGTCTGTATGGTAAAAGTGACATTTACAGACAAAAATTGAACCCTTCCAAGTCTAACTATACATGATACATACACTGTACAGGATGTATACACTAGACATTTACTCAGATTGTAAGGTCTTTAGGGCAAGGACCATTTTTTGTTCTTTTCGTACAGCACCTTGCACACTGGTCTGTGACTAGGACTCCTAGGCACTATTGCGATACAAATAATAAGCAATAATGTAATATACACTGCAAAAACCCCTATAAAATCAGGGGCTCCAGAGTGAGAGAAAAAACAGACACTTGTGAGCTTCAATCTCTACTTGGCCCTGGCAAATCACGGGTGCTAGGCTGCTGCATATATATCCACCATGTAGTCCTAGAAACAAGACAAGAATGACTCAAGCAAAACATTCCATTGTCTGCATAGCACAGACTCTTACTTACTTACAAAATTGTGGCTTGTTTGTTTGTTTTTAAATTGGATTTTTAGGGGGAAACAGGTTATACGTCAAAGAAAGATGGAAATGCAAAGTCAAGGCACCTAAACAACCTTAACTCAGTCCTGTATTGCCGCATGCAATAAAAACAGATTCATGGCTAAGGCATTTTAGTGTTTGTCGTCTTAGATTAAAAATGATTTTTAAAGACATTCGGGTTTTTCCCCACATTATGATGTCACTACAGGGCAGAGTTAAGGTTGTTTTGGTGTCTTAGTTGTGCATTTCCGTGTCTTAACATGTTTGATAAATTACTAAGAGTCTCTACACAAAACAAGAAACAAAGAGAATACTACTGTGATATATTGCTATTAAATTAGAAGATAATATAGCATCAACCATAAGCCATTTTAACTTTATAGGGCAGATTCGCCAGAGCAGTTCCAAGCAGCTTCCATACACTGACTAGTTTTATAACTGCTTTGCATCACCAGAAGGATGCAATGTGCAAGGTGCATGTGGCCCTGAATTTTCAACTAGCTTCTTGGTGGTTTTTGTTTGTTTGTTTGTTTGTTTGTTTAGAGGGCTGCATTAATGAAACCTCCACACTCATGCTTCAGTTTCGCCTGCAGTGCTGGCTCAATGAGCAGTACAGCTGTGGCAACGACGTCATAGGGGGCCCCTGGAGAACTAATACCCCAGCTAACACGTGACCATGGAACCTTTAAAGAGCAATGGCCATTAGGGCAAGTAACCTGCTAATAAAAACTCTTGTCAGATGTTGACAGTCCCCCTCAGACCACTGATTCATTACAACCAAAAGAAACACTGTGTGCCAAGTAGCTGTGGAGGAAAGGTGATGCCTTGTAGTATTATCTTGGACCCCACGTAGGTGTTAACTGAGTCATTGGCTTGACATGGATTTACACCAGCTGAGGATTTGGCCCCATGATCTCCCATCTCTGCAATAGCTGTTCTGATCAGAGTATGAATAACAGTCATCCCTGTTCTCACACATTCGTCTCTTTTAGTACGTGGTGACCTTTGAAATAACTCAGAAGACCCCCATTAATTCTTCTCCACCCCTCCTTTCTCAGAGCTGCCTTCTGAGGGAGGGGCAATTCCTGATGAAACATCATGAGTTCTCTTCCCTCTCAAGTATTTTAATAGGGTACGCGCCCATTTTATCTAAACATCTGGAGTGGGTGAGAAGCAAATCACTTTTGACCAATGAGGCTTTGCGTGAAGGAGGAGCTGGTCAGAATCAGAATTCCATTGCCTTTGCAGTCTGGGACTGGGTGGAGAGAGATTTGCTTAGGTCTTGATCCAAAGCCACTGAGGTCAATAAGTCTTTGAACTGATTTCAGTGGGTTTTGGATTAAGGCCTTGGCTACGCTTGAGAGTTACAGTGCTGTTAGTGGCTTTATAGCATTGTAACTCACTCCCCGTCCACACTGGCAAGGGGTACATACAGTGGTGTATCTCCGTGGCTACAGCGCTGCTTGTACTCCACCTCCATGAGAGGAATAAAGAGAGTAGCACTGCTGCTGCAGCGCTGGGGTGCCAGTGTAAACAGGGAATAATCTTAGTATGCTGTTACTGACCTCCCAAAACTTCCCATAATGCTTTTAAGTAAAGATTACTCTCTTGGTTTTGTTGTGAACTCTGGGCTCCGGAGCTGCTTATCAAAAAAACAAACACAGCTCCTATTTGCTGTGAATGAGCAGAGGCAGGGTCTCCCTTTGGAATGCCCACAGCTAGTGTTAGCTGAGGAGAGAAGCAGCGCGGTGGGTGGGGGGTATTTGTTTTGGGGAGCGGCTGCTTATCTGGTCTGTGAGGAAAAAAGGCTGTTTGCTTTCAGTGAG
>NC_133770.1:10764956-10779105 GCF_003597395.2 Chelonoidis abingdonii | reverse complement strand
AAGAGAGATGGTGCCCTCTGGTGCTTGTGGCTGAACGCTCAGCTCGCGTCTCCTGATCGCCTAGTAAACTCCTTTGGGTTTAAGTTTCCAGCTAAATGTTTGACATGTAAGTTAACCATAACAAAAAGCCACTTTATTTACCTGGTGTATGCTGGTAGCTGCTCTCAAGGGAGGCTATTGTTTAACAAATCTTAATGGCCTGGTTAATATGCAAGCCTCCAAAGCAGCAGAGAAAAAAAAATATGTCCTCTCTGGCTGCTTTTAAAATCTAAACCTTCTCTCTTCTAAAACCTAGCAAGAAAAAAAGACAAATAATATTGCCTACGGCTTCGGATTTTACTTCCTCACCGCTTAGCCACCAACTCGATAGCTTCTACTCAGATAGAACCTTAGCGTTCTAACTAGAAGCTAGCATGAAACCTCCAAGCTCCATTACACAGCTTGGATCTAGATAAAGCGCGCTGCCACAAATCAGGATCTGAGCTCTGATAAACATCTCCCTGTGTCCCGGCCCACCTTCGGCGGACCCCCAAGACCAGAAGCTCTGATCTTACAGTTAAGGGAAATACTCCACTTCCTTCCCCTCTCCCAACCAGAATATAAACTTCTGCATTCAAGAGATCATAGAGGGCTAATTGCTATGAAGGATCAATAGGAATAACAGTCTGATTCAAAAAATATCCAATTTAAAACATTCTCCAGCCAGATACACATATGTAAATACAAAATACAATATAAACCTATTCTTTTCCTTTTGTACTCATACCTTGGTAACGAAGGGTAAAAAAGAAGCTGGAGATAGAAAAGAAAACCTCTTGTCTCATATGCCAGAGAAAACAAAATCAGACAGACAAAAACAAACACCCCCTCACTTTGAAAAATCCGGTTCCCTGATGGGTCGCTGCTGGATCAGGTGTTGGTTCCCCTTTTAACCTCCTTTTAAGGTACAAAGAACATTGACCTTAGCTTACTATTTATGACAGTAGGTCTTAAGCCAGGAGGCTATGCCTAGTCACCTCGCTCTAGAGCCGGCGCTATACATCATGAGAGAAGTTGTTGGACTTTTCCTCTAGCCTGGTTTGCACAACTTCCTGTACTTTAAAATGCAAGGTATGGCTACACTTGCAGCTGCAGTGCTGGGAGTTACCAAGCCTGTGACAGCTAGTAGGGAAAGCGCTGCGTCTGCTCACACTACAGCTACCAGCGCCACGGTCGCGTGGCCACTGCAGCATGTGCGAAGGCATGGGCGGTCATTACGGGCAGCATATCCAGCGTTCAAATGGGCTGCAACGTGCTTTCCAAAGGGGTGGGGTGGAGTGGTGACAGGGACGTGGGGTGAAGAGAGAGTGATTTTTGGAACGACTCTGTATAGAGTGTGCCTGTGCAAGTTCCGACCCCCCCCCCCTCTCTCTCACCACAAAGAGAGATGGTGCCCTCTGGTGCTTGTGGCTGAACGCTCAGCTCGCGTCTCCTGATCGCCTAGTAAACTCCTTTGGGTTTAAGTTTCCAGCTAAATGTTTGACATGTAAGTTAACCATAACAAAAAGCCACTTTATTTACCTGGTGTATGCTGGTAGCTGCTCTCAAGGGAGGCTATTGTTTAACAAATCTTAATGGCCTGGTTAATATGCAAGCCTCCAAAGCAGCAGAGAAAAAAAAATATGTCCTCTCTGGCTGCTTTTAAAATCTAAACCTTCTCTCTTCTAAAACCTAGCAAGAAAAAAAGACAAATAATATTGCCTACGGCTTCGGATTTTACTTCCTCACCGCTTAGCCACCAACTCGATAGCTTCTACTCAGATAGAACCTTAGCGTTCTAACTAGAAGCTAGCATGAAACCTCCAAGCTCCATTACACAGCTTGGATCTAGATAAAGCGCGCTGCCACAAATCAGGATCTGAGCTCTGATAAACATCTCCCTGTTCCCGGGGCCCCTTGCCGGCGGACCCCCAAAGACCCAGAAGCTCTGATCTTTACGAGTTAAGGGAAATACTCCACGTTCCCTCCCCTCTCCCACCAGAATATAAACTTCTGCATTCAAGAGATCATAGAGGGCTAATTGCTATAAGGAACAATAGGAATAACACAGTCGGATCAAACAAATATCCAATTTAAAATTCCCAGCAAGATACACCATATGTAAATACAAAATACAATATAAACCTATTGCTTTTCCTTTTGTACTCATACCTTGTAAACAGAAGGGTAAAAAAGAAGCTGGAGATAGAAAAGAAAACCTTCTTGTCTCATAGCCAGTAAGAAACAAAATCTAGACAGAACAAAACAAACACCCCCTCACTTTGGAAAAATCCCGTTCCCTGATGCGTCCTGCGTGTCAGGTGTTGGTCCCCTGTACACCCCTTTAAGGTACAAAGCAACATTGACCCTTAGCTATCTATTATGACAGTAGTCTTAAGCCAGGACGGCTTGCCTTAGATCCCTCGACTCTAGAGCGACGCTATACATCATGAGAGTAGTTGTTGGACTTTTCCTACTACCTGGTTTGGCACAACTTCCTGTACTTTAAATCTAAGGGATTGGCTACACTTGCAGTCTGCATGCTGGGAGTTAACCAAGCCTTTGTACAGCTTAGGGAAAGCGCTGCGTCTGCTCACACTACACTACCAGCGCACTGGTCCTGGACCACTGGCAGCATGTCCTGAGGCATGGAGCGGTCATTACGGGCAGCTATCCCAGCGTTTCAAATGGGCGTGAACGGCTTTTCCAAAGGGTGGGTGGAGCTGTGTTGACAGGGCGTGGGGGAAGAGAGAGTGATTTTTGGAGCACGAACTCTGATCAGCAGTGCCGTGCAAAGTTCCGAACCGCCCCCCCCTCTCTCTCACCACAAGCGTGGTATAGGAGCAGTTCTCATGCAGGAAGGACCGGATCACAACTTCCATCCTGTCGTGTTTCTCAGCAAGAAACTATCTGAGAGGGAAAGCCACTGGTCAGTCAGTGAAAAGGAATGCTATGCCGTTGTGTAAGCCCTGGAAAAGCTACGCCCATACATTTAGGGACGGCGGTTCCAGCTACATACTGACCATGCTGCGCTAAAGTGGCTTCATACAGCCAAAGGGAACAACAAGAAACTTCTTCATTGGAGTTTAGCTCTCCAAGAAGCTACGACAACTACAGAGACCTGAATGCTAATTCTGGTTATGCTGCTAAGTGATCTTGAGCAAATCTTTTCACTCCTCTGTGCCTCAGTTTCCCCATCTTCAAAAATGGATGCAATGATACTGACTTCCTTTGCAACGTGCTTGGAGATCATCTTATGAAAAGGCCTATGTAAGAGCTTATTAAGTAAAACTGAAATTACTGGACATTTGCCATAATGACCTGATACTTCATCGTTTATACTGTTTAATAGCTTTTCAGTGGAGTAAGGCAGCAATCTCTTCAGCGAAGTTTGTAGACCAGTTTCCATTCTAACTTCCTGTTTTCAGTCATTCATAACTTTCTGAATCTTCCATTCTTTTCCTGGCTTGGTTTCTGATCCAAGGTGATATTTTTAAACTCTTGAGCAAAAACAGTTCACTTTATTTCTGGCACAAGGACAGTGTGAGGAAAACAACAATCCTGATTGCTTCTTTTTGGCCAGCTCTACAGCTTAAACAGGTGGAAGTCAAAAGATGAGATTTTTGGCATAGAAATAGCCCTAGCTGAGAAGAAATGCACTTGATGTTCCAAAGGAAATTGCCACGGACTTGGCTAAGCTTTGGGGCTTCGTGAGTTTCGTGCTGTGCGTGCTCAGTATATTTCTGTACTGGTTTATTTCCAAAGGGTGAAGGCTTAGATTTTATGCAGTGCTAGGTGCCTAACTCCCTTAGGCTCCTTTAGAAATCCCAGCCAAAACTGAACTCTATACAGAGAGCGCTTACGTGGTGCTAGGTGTTGGGCTGGCCCTCTGTGAGTGCACTTTGCATGTGTCCATGGCTGACTTAGCTACACAGTGAAAAGGGAATGTCTATTCAATGCACCCATGTGGACTTTTGCAAGGTGCAAAGGGATATGGGAGCGAGGCTTCATCCTTTACAGAGCCCTCTGCAGCCAGGCTTACCCAATGTGACTTCAAACCCTACTGCTATCTTGGTTCCCCCCCTAGGTGCTCTAATTAACTAACTCACAGCCAGAAGCTGTAACATAATATTTCCCCTCTTGGGACTAACATAAGTCCTCACAACATGCACAAAACCTGCCCCTAACCTTTGCAGCTGGCTCATGCTCCCTGCAGGAGGTTGGGCTCCCCAGGCCCTTTATACTCTAATGGTTAGAGCACTCCCCCCCCACCTCCAGGTGCAGAAAACCTAGGTTCAAAGCCCCACCCTACTTGAATCAGAAACTTGTTGCTAGATCTCTTACTTCCTACATGAGTGCTCCAACCACTGGGCTATAAATTATTCGGCCTGGGTCTTTCTTGTTGAAGCTGTTCCACTTTGTATGAAATACTTCAATATTAACTAGAGCAGGGACTGAGAGTGGGCTGTCCCAGCCCTAATCACTGGGTATAAAGTCATTATCACTCTCTTCCTGATCCCAAGATTGTTCATGGAGTTTAAAACAAACAAAAGGAAGTATTTCTTCACACAACGCACAGTCAACCTGTGGAACTCCTGGCCAGAGGATGTTGTGAAGGCCAAGACTATAACAGGGTTCAAAAAAGAACTAGATAAATTCATAAAGGATAGTTCTGTCAATGGTTATTAGCCAGGATGGGCAGGGATGATGACCCTAGCCTCTGTTTGCCAGAAGCTGGGAATGGGTGACAGGGGATGGATCACTTGATGATTGTCTGTTCTGTTCATTCCCTCTGGGGCACCTGACATTGGCCACTGTCAGAAGACAGGATACTGGGCTAGATGGACCTTTGGTCTGACCAAGTATGGCCATTCTTATGTTCTAAAATTCATTTCATAAAAAAAAACAAAAAAAAAAACAGTTTCCATAGGAGACACTGAAAGAGTGTTGTGTTAATTTAGGTGGAAGATATGGGCCCAAAGAGTTAAAAGTGTTAACATGTCCCACATTAAACAGTGGTGCTCAAGGTTTAAAGTTTGGAACACACAGACCTCAGCCTGCTTAGCACCATGAAGACACCCTTTTATTAAATGTACAGAAAAGAAGGGGGAACAGTTAAAGCCTTTGAAATGTCAAATATTCCTCTGGCTGGAAAGAGAAGAGAGAAAAAACCCAAACCTTGTTTGATAGCCTTTTAGATGGTTTCAAAGACATCAACTGTCCATCTAAGGGAAAAGAGAAGTTAATCAAGATGAGCTGGAGCTGTCCTGGCTGCTGCTGCTGTTAAAATCTGATCCTGTTTCCTAGAAGAAAAAATAAGACAAACACACACAAAGGGGGAGAGGAAAGACGAACAAGGATAGAAAATACAGCTTCTGTCTCTGGTGTTGACTTTCACTCACAAGCTCGTTGCTAGAGAAACCCAGGCACAGCACATGGTCTGATCAGCTGCTCCGAGACCTGGCAAACTCCTACCAGCATGGCACTGTTTGGGGCATTGCTTTTCGTCACCTCTCTGGTCACAGACTGATTACAGCCTTGGCTGGCTAAGCCAGACTTTGATTGGCCAGAAGGAAAAAGGAGGGGGATAGGCAGGAGGGGAAATAAGGTGGGGAAGGAAAAGTACACATGGAGGAGGGGGAGAGAGAGAGACTTGCGTACCATAGGGGGTTTGGGATTTAGCCTGTCAGGGTTTCCTCCCTACTCTGAACTCTGGGGTACAGATGTGGGGACCCACATGAAAGACCCCCTAAGCTTATAAGTACCAGCTTAGGCACAAATCCTTTCCTTGTCCTTGGACAGTATTGCTGCCACCACCAAGTGATTTAGACAAAGACTCAGGAAAAAGACCACTTGGAGTCCATATTTCCCCAAAATATCCCCCAAAGCCCGTTCACCCCCTTTTCTGGGGAGGCTTGAGAATAATATACTAACCAATAGATTAACAAAGTGAGCACAGACCAAACCCGTGGGTTTTTAGGACACTAAAAATCAATCAGGTTTTTAAAAGAAGAACTTTATTATAAAGAAAAAAGTAAAAGAAGCACCTCTGTAAAATCAGGACGGAAGGTAATTTTACAGGGTAATAAAAAGATTTAAAACACAGAGGATTCCCCTCTAGGCTCAACTTTAAAGTTAGAAAAACAGGAATAAACATCCCTCTTAGCATAGGGAAAATTCACAAGCTAAAACAAAAAATACTCTAATGCATTTCCTTGCCTTTACTTACAATTTTTGTAATTTTAGATGTATTATTTCAGGTATCTTTGTAGGAGCTGGTTTACCTGCTTGGTCTCTCTCTCTGTCCTGAGAAGGAACAAAGAGAGCACAAACAAAACCTTCCCCCCCTCACAGATTTGAAAGTATCTTCTTTCTCCATTGGTCCTTCTGGTCGGGTGCCAACTAAATTAATTGAACTGATTAACCCCTTACAGGTAAGTGATTCTGTACCTTGGCCAGGAGGGATTTTATGTTACTACATACATAAAGGTTGTTATCCTTCCCTTTATATTTTGGCATAGCCTGAGCTGATGGAGGTGATGATGTTATCTGGATCCATCTCTCTGGCCCAGTCTGGTCACAACATGTCTCAGGATTGGGACAAAGAAAGTCCAGGGTCTCAGGAGATAGGGAGGGTGGCAGCCATAATAATGAAGCTCCATCTGGTAGACATTTTTTCTCCCTTAAATCACTTACTTAAGGACCCCAAAAGGGAGTGGTGGGTGGAATAGCCTCATCTCTACTTATTTGATCCACCAGTTAGGCCTAATATCCAACACACCTGTTTTAGTTTATTAATTTGTGGTCCTCAGTGTCTCTTGTTTACCAGTCACCATCTTAATGCAATCTTTGAGTTACATCTGGAGTCCTCTTTGTTTGGACTAATTCTGTCTGTCTCCCTTTCATACCTTTTCCCACTAGTGTTTGTTGTTCTCGGTTATTTTGACATATTATGAACTTTCACTCACTTTTTACAGTTACGCTCACAATTAGGGTAATTTGTAGGCCCAGTTATTATGAGAAAGCTCCCTCCTGAAATAGCCTGTAGCCGAGAGACTAGAGCATTCACCTAGGGGATAGGAGAGCTGGGTTTGAGGCTCTGGTCTGAATCAGGCAGCATGAAGCCTTGAACATGGTTCTCCCAAATGTTCTAACTGCTGGGCTATAAGACACAAGAAAGAGTAAAACTTCCTATGCTCTTTTGTGTGAGGTTTAGTCCAGCTGGTGGCTCTGAGAATGCCCATTGGATCAAGCCCTGCAGACAAGATGGGAGGGGGAATACCTAGTGTAATCATCCTGCCGAGGGTCAGACACTGAGTTGTCTGGTGGTATCAGCTGTAGGTGGCTTTGTGGGGGCCCACTGGCAGAAACCGTGGTGCCTAGGGGGCTTTATCAGAGGAAATATAAGTGCCTTCAGGGTTTGGTAGCAGCTGAGCAGGGATTTGGAGGATCTAAATTTTGGACTTAGGTGCCTATATCCCTTTGCGGATCTAGCTCTTAGCAAAGTGCTGTTATTCTAGCACATCAGCATGTGCTGGTGCATAGAGTAGGGGACTGGGAATCAGGAGACTCAGGGTATGTCTACACTGCAATTAGACACCTGTAGCTGGCCCCATGACAGTTGACTCAGACTCCTGGGGATCAGGCTAAAGGGCTGTTTAATTGCAGTGTAGACCTCGCAGGGTCCTAGAGACCAAACATCTACACCGCAATTAAACAGCCCCTTAGCCCAAGCCCCGCAAGCCTGAGTCAGAAAACACATGCCAGGCACGGGTTTCTAACTGCAGTGCAGACATAGCCTCAGGTACTAAATTCTGGTGCTGACACTGATTCCTTTTGAAGCCTTGGGCAAATTACTTAACCCCACTGTGGTTCATTTTCCCCATGGGGTGTGTGTGTGTCTGTGTCTGTGTCTGTGTGTGTGTGTGAATAAAATTGACCAAGCCTACATCACAGGCTTCACCAATAAAAGCCAGATAAAAGCAGGTATAAATCAGCAGAGCTCCACACCAGGCGACGATCTGGTGCTTTGTGTTTGTGAAGCACTTGGAGCTCTTCGGAGGGAAAGCTCTTTGGGGGGAAGGCTAACTAAATATATTTTGTCACCTTCAAATCTCCCCTATAAATCTCACTGAATGGCTCATTCAATGAATCAATCTACGTTTCTCCACACTAAGAATGTCAGTGTGGAAAATGTATGTTGCATCAGTATTCATTGGAGTCCTTTGAAATCTAATTCCAAACAAAACCCTTGGAAAATTCATACGAGGCAAGTGACATAACTAGGTTTTGGTTTATTACAGTGAAGATTTTTGCTTCTGTGGCTGCCTCTATTCAGATAGAATTTATAGATCATCAGACACCCTTTTCTCTAGGTTTCAGAATAGCAGCCGAGTCAGTCTGTATCCTCAAAAAGAACAGGAGTACTTGTGGCACCTTAGAGACTAACACATTTATTTCAGTATAAGCTTTTGTGAGCTACAGCTCACTTCTTCGGATGCATAGAATGGAACACACAGACAGGAGATATTTATACATACAGAGAACATGAAAAGGTGAAAGTATGCATACTAATCTAATCTTCCTGTTGGTATGCATACTTCCACCTTTTCATGTTCTCTGTATGTATAAATATCTCTTGTCTGCATGTTCCATTCCGTGCATCTGAAGAAGTGAGCTGTAGCTCATGAAAGCTCATGCTGAAATAAATTTGTTAGTCTCTAAGGTGCCACAAGAACTCCTGCTTTTCTCTAGGGGCTTCCTTGGCTAAACCTTTTCTAATAGCACCTTTTAGCAAAATAGCATGGGCTTGGATAACAATACTATGAACTTTCTCTAATCAATGCAATCAACAATTGACAGCAATCAAAGAATGGAAGGGTCTCATTTCCAGGGAGAGGTGGGGGTGCTGAGGAAAAGCAGAAGGTTACTGTATTGACAGGTTGTATTCCTGAAAGTTCAGCAAAGATGCAGGAAAGAAGGAAACAAACACGTGAAATACAGGCAGGGATTGTAGGGGCAAACAAAAGGACAAATTCTGCTCTGAGAGGCACGTACATCGTTTGTTCCAGCCGCAGATTCCCAGAGGCCATTCTAACAGACTGGAATTTCCTGTTCTCCTTCTGCCACTGTTGGGGGCGTGCAAATCATCCTGCATAGACCTGAGGATCAGGGTCTAAGATGCTGAAATAGTTCATTACTAAAATCATCAAAAAATATCATGAGTCCAAACTGATTTAGACCTGTGTCAATGGGGAGGACATGAGCCAGCTAATCTGAATTGATGGGATCCAGAGCAGCACGGCAGCGCTGGCAAGGGATGGGCTAAGCGACCTAATTCCATCCCTAGCACCTAAGATTCACAGGGTGCAGTACATAGTGCATCTCAGTCACAGGCAGCAAATGAGCAGCTTTGGTTTTATGGTGCCCAGAAGTAAGAAATCTTTTGGAAGAAGAAGCCATATGGCTCCCTGCGGGAGGAATCAATTACCAACAGAACTAGCAGCTAAGCTAGACAAAACATTTTTTGGCCCCTGTCCTGGGGTGGTTCCCCTGAGAATCTTTTCCAGCCTGAGTAAGTGACCACCACAACTCCAGGTGTTCTTAATGACCACCGTACTTTATTCGATCCCTTCAGCAGGCCACGGCCTGGGGTGCTATTACAGTACTCTTTACACAGTCAGCAGCTAACTCCCCCCCACTTGTCTTCTGACCAAGGGCAGGGCATTGTTATTATTAGCAGCAGCCAGTCCTACCTACTCCTACCTCCCTTTAGGCTCCCTACTCTAATTTCTTGCACTGCCTCCCTCTCTGCTTATATAATCCCAGCTGCTGGGGTGGGGGGTGACTTCCACCCAATTAACCCCTCAGGTGTATCTCTGCTCAGTCAGTTGGTGACCTCTGCCAACTGCCTGCCTTTCAGCCAGGTTCCAGTCAATGTATACTGGCAGGGATTTGAGTGACAGGGCACTGAGTCACTCCTAAATCAGGACACCCCTGGTACAGACCCTTTCCTGGACAGCAGTTGTTCTGAATACAGCAGTTGGGGATTGTATCTCTTTCACTGATAACAAGAATGGCACAGGATATTTCCAATTTTATGAGGTGCTGGTGTCTCAAGGTTTATCACAGTATCATAGAAGCATCGAACTGGAAGGGACCTAGAGAAGTCATCTAGTCCAGTCCTCTGTACTCATGACAGGACTAAGTACTATCTAGACCATACCTCACAGGTGTTTGTCTAACCTGCTCTTGAGAATCTGTGGTGATGGAGATTCCACAACCTCCCTAGACAATTTATTCACATGTTTAACCACCCTGACAGTTAGGAAGTTTTTTTCCAACCAAAACCACTCTTGCTTCAATTAAAGCCCATTGCTTCTTGTTCTATCCTCAGAGGTTAAGGAGAACAATTTACCACCCTCCTCCTTGTGACAACCTTTTATGTACTTGAAAACTGTTATCATGTCCCCCCCTCAGTCTTCTCTTCTCCAGAATAAACAAACCCAAGTTTTTCAATCTTCCCTAATAGGTCATGTTTTCCAGACCTTTAATCATTTTTGTTGCTCTTCTCTGAACTTTTTCCAGTTAATCCACATCATTCCCGAAATGTGGTGCCCAGAACGGGAAAAAATACTGGAGTTGAGGCCCAATCAGAGCGGAGTAGAGAGGAAGAATTACTTCTCATATTTTACTTACAACACTCTAGCCAATACATCCCAAAAGAATGTTTCCTTTTTTTGCAGCAGTGTTACACTATTGACTCATATTTCGCTCGTGATCCATATGACCCTCAGATTCCTTTCCTCAATACTCCTTCCTAGGCAGTAATTTCCTATTTTGTATGCGGCCAACTGATAGTTCCTTCCTAAATGGAGCACTTTGTATTTGTCCATATTGAATTTCATCCAATGTACTTCAGATCATTTCTCCAGTTTGTGCAGATCATTTTGAGTTTTAATCCTGTCCTCCAAAGCACTTGCAACCCCTCCCAAGCTGGTATAGTCCACAGACTTTATAACTGCACTCTCAATGCCGTTTTCTAAATCATTGATAAAGATATTGAACAGAACTAGACCCAGAATTGATCACTGCAGGACCCCATTTGATATGGCCTTCTAGTTTGATTGTGAACCATTGGTAACTACTCTCTGGGAAAGGTTTTCCAACCAGTTATGCACCCACCTTATAGTAGCTCCATCTAGGTTGTATTTTCCTAGTTTTTTTATGAGGAAATCATATGAGACAGTATCAAAAACCTTACTAAAGATATACCATATCCACCCTTCCCCCCTATCCACAAGGCTTGTTACACTGTCAAAGAAAGCTATTAGGTTGGTTTGACATGATTTTTTCTTTACAAATCCATGCTGACTGTTACTTATCACCTTATTATCTTCTAGGTTTTTGCAAATTGATTGTTTCATTATTTGCCCCATTATCTTTCCAGGTATTGAAGTTGACTGGTCTGTAATTCTCCAGGTTGTCCTTATTTACCTTTTTATAGACGGGCATTAGATTTGTCCTTTTCCAGTCCTCTGGAATCTCTCCTGTCTTCCATTACTTCTCAAAGATAATCACTACTGGCTCAGATACCTCCTCAGTAAGCTCCTTGGTTATTTTAGGATGTATTTAATCAGGCCCTGGTGACTTGAAGACAATGGCCCAGAGAGGGACTTGTTGGTCATCAACAAACAAAAGCCTCCCTAGAATGGTTGAATCCCAGTCATTCCTGGGCCAAGTCCTCAGTATACCATTATTTATAGGGCTGTCAATTAATCTCAGTTAACTCATGTCATTAACTCAAAAAAATTAATCATGATTAAAAAAATTAATCCCACTGTTAAACAGTAGAATACAAAATGAAATTTAATAACTCTTTTGATGCTTTTCTACATTTTCAAATATATCTATTTCAATTACAACACAGAATACAAACTGAACAGTGCTCACTTTATATTATTTTTTATTACAAATATTTGCACTGTAAAAATGATAAACAAAAGAAATAGTATTTTTCAATTCACCTCATACAAGTACTGTAGTGCAATCTCTTTATCATGAAAGTGCAACTTACAAATGTATTTTTTTTGCTGCAAAACTGCACTCAAAAACAAAACAATGTAAAACTTTAGAGCCTACAAGTCCACTCAGTTGTACTTCTTGTTCAGCCAATCGCTAAGAGAAACAAGTTTGTTTGCATTTATGGGAGATAATGCTGCCCACTTCTTAATTACAATGTCAATGTCACTTGAAAGTGAGAACAGGCATTCTGCACACCATTACCAACCTGAAGAGTTTTGCATAACAAGTAATGCCAGCATGTACATGCGGGCAGCCTTCATTATCTTGAGAACTTGCCTTCAGTGCCAGCCGTAAAAACCCATCTAGCTTCCAAAGAGATGAACAGAAATATTCTTAGAGTGGGATTTTAAAAGGCAGTGCCACCATCCATTGAGTTTCAACTGGGGTTGAGCCTATCTCTTTTAAGTTCCTGTGAAAACCCCATTCTGAAATATGTCATGACTGGAAGCTCTCTTTAAGTCACTGCACTCTGTATGACAATGGTATTTATCTTTATGCTGATGTTATGTCTGTCCTTATGCTGAACTCTTCCTAATTTTGCTAATCATCTCTCTGCTTTTAACTAACTAATGGGCATCCCCATGTGGCTGGAAAGGAGAGGCCATAGTGTTCTTTTTCCATTAAGTGTCTGGTTCTTCTTTGTAACCTGATTATGAAGATGGACATCTACAGCCCAGTTCTGTCACTCTCACAGCCTATGTACAGTCTTTAGAATTAAAAAGCCAAAGCAAACACTGCCTTTGTGAAGAGCTAGACTCAGACAACTATATACAGATGTCTCTGTTTTGTACAGTATTCCCATAGCGGCCATCCTGCATGATGATGGGTGTGCAAGGAGTTCAGCCTGCTCACATACATCTTCTCTGAGCCTGAGTTCCTCTTAACCAGACACAACCTTTTAGTGGTGCTAGTCCCCCCAAAAAGCCCCATCTATATCAATGGGCTAATCATCTACGGCTGCCAAACCTCCAGGATTGTCCTGGATGTCCAAAAATTAAAAATTAATTTTTAATTAAAGATTATGTCATGTAATGAAACATCCAGGAATATGTCCAACCAAAACTGGCAAGCCTAAAATCACTTCATGTCCCAGATGTGCTTTACCTTTACCACCCACTAGCCTCTCAGCATGGAGCTGTGCTAGAGACTTTGTCCCCCCAACTCAATCCTCATGCTGAGTGCCCTCTACTCACTTACTCTTTCCCCTAGGGGGTGCCTTGCAATGGGGTGAAGTTGGAGATAGGATTGCCCTACAGGGAAGACACTGGACTGGGCATGGGTGTAATTAAGGGTTGCATTTATTAATGGTGATGTTACGCTTTGTAGTGTGGAAGAATGATACTGTGGGTTGGGCACTGATGTGGGATTCTGGAGAACTGATGTCAGTTCCTGGCTACAAACACCGTGTGTGGCTTTGGGCAAGTCTCTTAGGGTTTGTCGACACTCGCACTTCATCAGCAAAACTTTTGTCAGTCAGGGGTGTTAAAAAAACCCACATCCCCAAATGACAAGTTTTACCAACGAAAAGCACCAGTGCGAACAGTGCTTTGTCGGCAGGAGCCGCTACTGCTCCTGGGGCGTGGAAGTTTTTTGTCTGCCGGAGAGCTCTCTCCTGCCAACAAATAGCAGCTACACTGCGCACCTTTTTGTGGCACGGCTGTAGAGGCACAGCCGTGTCACTAAAAGCCTCACAGTATATCCTAAGTCTATCCTGTGCCTACGTTCCCCCTCTGTTAAATGGAGGTGGTAGCACTGCCCTACCACACAGGAGCATTGTAAGGCAAAAATCCCTTAGTGATTGTGAAGCACTGAGACACCAGGTTGATGAGAGCCATAGAAATAGAGAGATATTCTAAGCCCAGGCTAAGTTTACAGGGCTGTCAATGAGGGGAAAGCACCTTTCTAGCTCTTCAGTGAGCAAACGTGTCATAAACAGATAGCTAAGGGTTAATGTCTCTTTCACCTGTAAAGGGTTAACAAACAGTGACCTGCAACACCTGACCAGAGGACCAATCAGGAAACAAGATACTTTCAAATCTCGGTGGAG
>NC_133770.1:10573825-10764169 GCF_003597395.2 Chelonoidis abingdonii | reverse complement strand
TAAGCTTAGAGGAATTCATGCTAGTACCTCATTTTTTGGACTCTAAGGTTCAGACTGGGGAAAGAATACTGTGACAACATGGTACAATGATAACCGAGAATGTGGGAAACACCACTGGGTTCTTTTTACAAAGTCACCTCGCAGAGCAGAACTGTGCTTTTGGGTGGGGGCGGGATTCATTCCGTCCGCATAAGCCTAGAAATCAGGCTCTAAGATCTATGCAACTGAATGACAAGGAGGTTGGGGAAATGATAGCCCAAAGTCATAGAGCAGGGCTACCGTCTAGCTCCTCCCCACACGTATGCAGCCTATAGGCTAGAAAAGTAGCTGCTGTCCTACCCCTGCCATTTGTGTAGTCTAAATACATATCCCCAGCTGTCCCCCAAAACAGCCTTCCCTGCTGGCTTTGCATAGGCCATTTCCACAGTGTCCATGGGGCGTACAGGCACCTCTGTGCCACCGCTAAGACTTTGTCTGTACCATAGTTGGGAGGGTGCTTCCCAGCACGAGTGGACAGACAGGCCCTAGCTGCACTGAAGCTAGCATGCTAAAAATTGCAGCGCACTCTTAGCAGCATGGGTGGCGGCTCAGGCTAGCCGCCCAAGTACACACCCACCTGAGATGCTGCGACTCAAACTGCCAGCCATGCTGTCATGGCCACACTGATATTTTTAGTGCGCAAGCTTGAGCAGAGCTAGTGCATGTCTGTCTACCTGCACTGGGACGCACCCTCCTAGTTGTTGCGTAGACACACCCTTGGCTAGCCAGCCCAGCCTCTGTATGGGCCATAAGTGGTGCAGAGTGAATTTCACCGCTTTGTTATAGATCTATCCAGTTTAACCTTGATTACTGTCACAGGGTGACACTGGCCCTTTAAGAGGGAAGACTCCAATGGACCTCTGAAGGGTCAGCTGACCTCAACTAGGCTTAAAAGAGGACACCTGGGTCCCACAGCAGTGAGATTGGTAGGTAAAAGCTGCTTGAGATAAGGAGGCTGGAGAAAGTGCTCTGGTCCTTCCTTGGGAATAGGGAGGAAATGTCAGGAAGACAGTAGAGGAGCTAGGCTGCTGACCTTCCTGAGCTGAAAGGTCCTGGCCAGAAAAGGTTGATGGCTAAGAGAAGTACAGAGAGATGCCTGCTGGTTCTCTGGGCTGGAGAGGTGAAGGCTGGGGGTAGGTGGGGTGTTGCAGCTGTGCCTGATGGATGAGCATAGTGAGAGATGCTGGAGCTGTACCAGGGAGCCCGAGCATGGAGGCAGAAGCTGGGACTGTACATATTTGTATGCTGATGGACTGCATGGGCTTGAAGACTGAATGTGTGGTTTGGACTGTGCTGGGAAATTCTGGGTTATGGATGTGGGACTTCTGTTATGGTTTATGTGCATGGGACTTTGGTTTATAATTAACCTGTGAGGGATACACAAACACAAACACACACACACACACACACACACACACACACACACTTGGAAAGCCTTTGTGGACTATTACTGGGAGCCACTGAAGGAGAAACTGAGGCAGCTGCATCTATCATACCATGTCCTCATGTTGGAGGGTCTCCAGGTGGATTTGCCAAGTGATAATTGCCGAAATATGAAGGGGTCTATTGAGTAAGTTTAGCTGTTCCACATTTATTAACTCTCAGTTTGTCTTTATTTACATGTAAGTAGGTGGGATAGATACACAGGAAAATTTTAGGTAATTAAGAGGTATGAGAAGGGCAAGATCCTGCTTTGGAAAGAGGGAGCCTCGGGTAATTGCTTCTCCAACAGGTGAGATTGCACTGGCCATGAGTCTCCCCCTTCCTCTTTGCAGATACTTCACAAATAAAATGCTACTCCTCACCTGTATAAAACTCCACATGAAAACGAAATGCAGCAGTAAGTTGAGAAGCAACCCATTCATAACACTCCTGCAGACCTGAACCAGTTCTCACACAGCAGATGATGCATCAGTCAAGCCATCTTAGGTGATGTTCCAGGCTATCAGCACTGGTCACACATTAAAAAGAATATCTATTAAATTTAACATTGTCTTGTAGTTTGTGAAACAGAAGCATGGAAGGGCTTTTTCCCCAGAGGAGGACTGGGTCTGTGAGTTCCCCACCGAATGCCAGGGATTCCTGGGGAAGGACCTCTACATTATTATGGCTGGAGTAGGAGAAAGTAACACATATTTTCCTCCAGTCTTTGCCCTGCAATAATACCATGGCCATGCAGCTTAGATTGTTGGATCTTTGGAGTGGGGGCCACCTGGTACGTGGCTATGCAACACGCTGCACAACGGGGACCTGATCCCAGAATAGCACTTCTTGTCACTACCATGCTGGAAATAGCAAATAATAGGACTTTGCAGTTGTCACCTGTGTGTATGAAGTAGCCACATAGACTTCAGAGCTATATATGGGGAAATGCCTCAGGATCTTCATCTCTCAAAATTACAGGCCCTTACCACCTTAGCTAAAGGAGAAGCTGTTTTAGCAATAGCAATTCCATAGCTGAACTCTAAAATCATGACTTAGGCACCCAAATACCCAGGTGAGATTTAGTCTAAATAGAGCAATCAGACACAGGGTGAGAGGAAGGGGTAGAGTGCACACGCAGAGCGAACAATGTGCTGGTAGCCAACAATTCCATGACGGTTTGGGGTGGGGTTAGTTAGGAGTGGATCAGATAACTGGCAAGAAAGTGAAAGGCTGGCTGATGGGAGCAAGGTAGGGAGAAGTGGGGCAGGGGTGGAGTGGAGAGACTGTGGGTGATGGGTAGAGCAAACACCCCATCAGCACAGGGCATGGAAAAACCAGTTAACACGGCAGAAAATTCTCTGAATGGCCAAAGGGCCTCACGTTGGGTGCTGCTGCTCCTACCAACTGGAGCCTGTGACAGGGCCTCGCTGTTGTTTTTCGCCTAAGGCTGCATGGGTGGGAAGGTAGGGCCCACCTGGGTAAAAAAGGCACCTCCTTATTCATGTGATCAGCCCCCTCTTTGATGCATGCAAATCTGAAAACAGGGCTCCTCAGACTCCAGCCAGTAGTGTCTGTCTGCTTGGATGGCAGGGGGAGGGCAGGGGTTCACACTGCTGAACAATAGGAGACTGAGATGTTGCCAGAACATCTTGTTATTCAACAGTCTAGTGACACAACAGGCCAGGGAGCTAATTTGCTCCTAATTTAATCCTAATTTACTGACAAACCAACATGTTCCTGAGTTTCTTATTGATAAAACTGAAACCATTTAGAACCCATTTGGAATAAAATTCTATCTACGCAGCCTCCCATTGGTATCTACACCAACCATATAAACCTATATATAGTTCCATTTCTTTACAAACTAATTTTGAAATGTTTAGGTATCTTAAATGCTGTCGTTGAAAAGATTTCCTTGACTGCATCCTGTTTAGATCCAGGGAACACATAGCTTTGTAAGGAATGTAGGCAAAGGATAATTGTTATTTTATTAAAGCCGTTTCTGAAGGCCCAAAGTGAGAGCAGGGACTCCTTGTGGTAGACACTGTACAAATACATAAAAGATAGTGAGTGCCTTCAAGACCTTACAATCTAAGTAATAATCAACCCTAGCTCTTCTGGAGTAGATTGCAAAGCACTCCACAGTGGAGGTCAGTGTCATTATTCTCATTTTACAGGTGGGGAAACTGAGGCACAGAGCGGTGCAGTGACTAGCTCAAGGTCAGCCAGCAGGCCAGTGGCAAGGCCAGAAATTGAACCCTGTCTCCTGAGTCCCAGGCCAGTGCTTTATCCACGAGGTGACAAGGGGTGGTAATCAGTCAGAAGCTCATTAGCAAAGCTGGAAATAGAAGCTGAAGCCACGCGTCCTGTGTCCCACAGCAGTGCACTATCTCCTGGGCCACTCCGGCTCACAAATGCCTAATTTATGACCCTGCTTATTTCCCTCCAAATGGAAATTATCACCCCCTAATTGCAGTAGAAAAGGCTTGTTTGGTCATCTAGTCCATTTCCCAGGCAGTGCAGATGGAGCAGAGGGGCCGTGAAAGGTTGTTCCTTATGGTGTATTTCTCAACAATTTGTTTAGCCTCATGCTAAGTGACTCAAGAACACTCTAGATGAATTAGTGGGGGAAATCATTATTCCTCTGCACCTACATGAATGAAATCTGGAGAGCTGACAATTAACCTAGCCAATACAGAGATGAATGGCGGTAGCCTGCGTCCTCACCAAGTGGATAACCAACTGGGTTCAGTTTTTGGTGGAGCAAACTAATGATAAGCCTGTTTCTACTACACAAAGCAGACTTAACTGATTAATGGCATTGTTTCATCTAGGGCTGAACGCACTGTGTGTCTGCATTTAGCACATTCACAGCCAAGACTCAAAACAGGATTGGATGTAGGCCAACCTGGCAAATTCAGAGTCACATCCATACTTCACACCCCAAAGAGGTCTGGGGTGTGGGTTTAGCTCTTTGTAGGCAGAAGGTGCTGATATGAAATTCAGAACCAGGTCTCAATAGCCTGTGGGTTAAGACATTTGCTTTTGAAGTGGGAGACCTGCTTTCCAGTCCCTGCTCTGCCCCAGACTTCCTGTGTGACCTTGGGCAAATTTCTTAGCCTCCCTGGGGCAGAGCTTCCTGTCTATGAAGTGGAGATGAGGTACTGCTCTATCTCACAGGGGTGTTGTGAGGCTAAATTACACAAAAGATTGTAAAGTACACAGATATAGTTGCCTCACAGAATCATAGACTATCAGGTTTAGAAGGGACCTCAGGAGGTCATCTAGTCCAACCCCCTGCTCAAAGCAGGACCAGACCCCAACTAAATCAACCCAGCCAGGGCTTTGTCAAGCCTGACCTTAAAAACCACTAAGGAAGGAGATTCCACCACCTCCCTAGAAAACCCATTCCAGTGCTTCACCACCCTCCTAGTGAAAAGTTTTTCCTAATATCCCAACCCTAAAACCCCCACTGCGGCATTGAGACCTATTACTTCTTGTTTTCTGTCCATCAGGTACCACGAGAACAGTCTAGATCATCTCCGCTCGCTGGAACCCTTCCAAGTAGTTGAAAGCAGCTATCAAATCCTCCCCTCATTCCTCTCTCTGCAGAATAAACAATCCCAGTTCCCTCAGACTCTCCTCATAAGTCATGTGCTCCAGTCTCCTAATCATTTTTGTTGCCCTGCGCAGGACTCTTCCAATTTTCCACATCCTTCTTGTAGTGTGGGCCCAAAAGAGGACACAGTACTCCAGATGAGGCCTCACAATGTTGAATAGAGGAATGATCAATCATCCCTCGATCTGCGGGCAATGACTCTACTTATACAACCCAAATATGCTGTTTAGCCTTCTTTGGTTAACAAGGGCACACTGTTGGACTCATATCCAGCTTCTTGTCCACTGTAACCCCTAGGTCCTTTTCTGCAGAACTGCTGCCTAGCCACTTGGTCCCTAGTCTGTAGCAGTGCATGGGATTCTTCTGTCCTAAGGCAGGACTCTGCACTTGTCCTTGTGAACCTCATCAGATTTCTTTTGCCCAATCCTCTAATTTGTGTAGGTCCCTCCAGAATGGGCTTCCATTGGTGACCTAGGTGTCGCTCTAGGGCACAAGGATTCGGGCGAGCGGCATTTTCGTGTGCTCCCATGGGGACACGGGAGCTTCTGGTTCCGGCTCCGCTCACGCCGCCGAAGAAGATCTTCTGCCGACATGTCGCGGAAAACAGCGGCAGGCAATTGAGCAGCTCAATAGCTGCTGCTGTCTCCTGTGGCATTTCGGCGAAGGGTCTTCTTCGGCAGCGCGATGGGAGTGGAACCGGAATCTCCCGCGCGCCCGTGGGCAGTGCACAAAATGCTGTCCCCCCGAATTCTGCCTAGGGCACCAAAAAGCCTGGTGCCGCTCCTGGGTCCCTCTGTATCCTATCTCTACCCTCCAGCATATCTACCACTTCTCTCAGTTTAGTGTCATCTGATAGTGTCAGCCTTAGCTATCAAGATAGAAATAGCTGGCATTTGGACCAGATCCATCTCTAACCGGATGTCAGCTGAGCTAATAAGGAGTCTTCAGTGGGCCAGCAGCATGCCTGTCACTTGGAAGTGGCTCTTGGCATGTCTTGTTTGAGGCTCTGTCACCTTTCGTTTAAGCAGAGAGGTTCTAGTGGCAGCTGCCAGAAAATCCATGTCAGCGAGTCTTCCTTGGAGTCATGCTGGTGGGGAACTAGCGAGAATGGAGGAGGTGACCTGCAGTCCACCAGTGTGTTTCACTTACACCTGTTTATAGTGCCATATTCATGTCTGACACTGCCCTTTACTTCACCTCTCTGGCCCATTCGATTTTGTAAAATAATCCTAATAAATCCTGAGCAAAACCTGTATTTTAGGCTGACCATTGGTTGGCTGTGTTTCTGTAAAGAGAACCTTGTTAAAGTTGTGCTTGCGAGTTTTTGGGCATTGCCATCTGCCAGGTAAAAATCCATTAGCCCAAATGGTTCCATATTAGTTAGTTAGCAGCTCTGAGAGGGCAAAGTTTTACAGAGTTTCCTTTAGGGGGGACTCACACACTCTGTGGGTTTTAGGCTAAATGCCCTCAGACACGGACATTTCTAAAGCAACTTAGTACAAACTTTAGCTGAACAAATATTTATTGTTAGACAATGGGACCCTCAAGGCACAGAACCCTGGGTCTTGTATTTGCACTTGCGGCCTGAAAGATAACAACAGATGTCTACCAAGCTGCGCAAAGAGTAGCAGGAATAGCTAGGATTAATTAGGGCATGAATGGCCATATTGTATTTTTATGAGATTGTTGCTATATATTAGAATTTGTTCATTATTTCAGATTGGATTAAACTCGGACAGGGTCTCAGCAGGTCTAGGCATTATTAATACTATCATTCATTAGTATGATTATTATTTGTATTACCAAAGCACTTAGAAGTCTTAAGTATGGACCATTGTGTCAGGTGCTGTACAAACATAAAACAAAACAAAAAAACCACCCCTGCTCCAAAGAGCTTACAATCTCTTAAATCCCCAACACAGGGTATAAGTGGTGCATAGGCCTTGTATATGTATATGGAGAAAGATGTTTTGCAGACCTAAAGAAAGTTCCTCATACACTGAGTGCTTATTAAGGAATAGGGAGAGACTCTGCTAAAAGAAACAATGATCATTCTGACTCATCCTTGTCAGTATTTTCAACCACACATGTTAAAAAATCATAAGATTGGATTTAAAAAATCCTGAGATTTAAAGAAATTGGATTCTTTTTCTTTGCCTTCTGTTTTTTGTGCCTTGGGGGTGCTCTCGGGTCACATTTTGAAACTTTTCTCCACCACTGTATGAACTAGACACATCATTGTTATTGAAAGCTGAGATTCTGAAAGCTGAAAATCTTGATTTGAGCAACTGGGGGTTTAAGATAATCTCTAAATATAGTGAGACTCACAATAGAATGGTGAGAGTTGGCACTACTGTTCAGGATCTGGCCATGATTTGGAAAAATAGAAGAGACGAATATCAGAAACCTCATGCTGTTTTTCCTCCCTTTATGTGATACTTGTAAAAATAGCTTATTGTGTGGGTTAATTCACATTTGTTTCCCCAAAGTCTTCCAATTCTCCTTGGAAGAAATGAGCTTTTCACCACATGCTCCATCGTTCCAACAACTCGGCAAAATAAATAAATATGACCAATACGTTTTTGTAACCTTTGGAAGTGATGTAACAAATGGACTGCAATGGTTGCAATTTAAATGCTGTTATAGCAGAGACATGGCACAGTTTACAATACACTCTACATTTTTCGATTTAAAAAGTCAAGTCTATAAATAATCTCACACACACAAATGCAGCAGAGAAACAGCCGAGCTGGGACATTACAAATGATAAAACGGAATCTTAGCTTGCAACAAGAGGTAGCCTTTAAAGGTAAAAGTGGAATCTCATTTAAAGTGTGGGGAAAAAATTGAAGGCCAATAAAATTTAACTAACATCAGTACATGATTATTTCAAAATCCAGCTGCTATTCCTTGCCCTCTCTCTCCTGATATCCTTGCAAACCTGTGTTAAATACACCTCCATTTTAAAAAAAACAATTAGGTTAAATGGTTTAGGAAATAAAGAATAAAGCATAAAGAATCATAGGACTGGAAGGGACCTGGAGAGGTCATCCCCTGCCCTCATGGCAGGACTAAATATTATCTAGACAATCTTTGACAGAGAAACTGCAGTGAGTACTATTACCAGGTATTCTGTATAAAGTATGGCTCATTTGTCAGATTTGAGGCCTAAATTCCATTGACTTTCTATTCTCTTCCTCCGTCTGACACAGGCCTACAAATCCCAGCCAAAGCAACTGACCCGAGGGCACCTGGCAAGAGTGTAAGAGCTAAAAATACAATCCCTGGCTCCTGTGTCCCAGGCCAGGGTCCTATCCAGTGAACCACACTGCCTTCCTATTTAAAAATAGACTGGAGTAAATCCTAGAACAGGTACTGTAGGGAGCAATCCTGCATTGATTGGAGTATGCACTTAGCTGACCTAATAACTCATTTCGGTCTATAATATCTATGGATTTGATCTGAAGCCAACTGAATGACTGAAAGAAAAATAAAGGTAAAATCTTCAGATGTGTGTTTCTCCCCTCTTCAGATTTAAATGGCTCTTTTGTTAATTGGGTAGCGGTCAGACTCAGATGATACCAAGGGGGAATAACATCTTCGTAAAAAGGGTGGCTTTAACTGATAACTTACATTTCCAGCTTTTAAATGACAGGCTTTTTTTTTTTTCCTCTTCTGTTTGCTCCGTTCCACCTCTGTGTGTTGGTGTGTTTGATTTGGTTTGTTTGCCTTGGTATCTGCATGAGTCACTCTACTCAATTCTGCTGTATTGTTATCTTTTTTTATCTTTCACTGTAAGGTCCTGCTGGGATACTTTGGACTAAAGACACTGCATGCAAACCAAACTTACTGCACCCAGCACAGCTGTGGCAGGTTTTACATGTGCAGCTGATTTAGAAAACAGTTTCTTGTTAAAAATGAAACGTATGCCTCAGAGTGGAGAGGAGAGGAGCTGACTGTCAAAGGCTGTAGCTCCTATTAGCTGCAATATAGTATTATTCTTTCAGTGCCAGTGAAGTGCCGGGCCACTCAGTGGTTCGCAAGTTGGCCTGCTAAACCTAGGGTTATGAGTTCAGTCCTTGAGGGGGCCATTTAGGGATGTGGGGCAAAAATCTGTCTGGAGATCGATCCTGCTTTCAGTAGGGGTTTGGACTAGATGACCTCCTAAGGTCCCTTCCAACCCTGATATTCTATGAACAACTCTATAAGAGACAGCCCCTGCTCCAGCAACCAGCCACCTGTTATAATGAAATGACTCAATATATCAACAGCTAGCAGAATGCAGGGCTCCCCAGAGGAGGGACAAGTGGGGCAATTTGCCCCAGGCCTCACAACGGCCCCGCAAGCTGCTCCAGGATTTCCGCTGCCCTTCGGCCGTGGGCCCTTCCCTCTCTCCGGGTCTTCAGCGGCAGGTCTTTCAGTGCAGCGGAAGACTCAGATCGAATGAACGACGCACCGTGCAAGTGCTGCTGAAGCCTCAGAGCATCGCCCGGTGAGTACAAGTGCCACAAGTGGTGGGGGGAGGGAAAAAAAAGCCGCGAGCGGTGGCACTTGGGCTGCTGTGCCGCCTCCACTTCATTCTTCAGCGAGAATTCGGCGGCAGGTCCTTCACTCTGAGAGGGACCCGCTGTTGATTTGCCACCGAAGACCCAGCCCTGCCCCAGGCCCCGTGAATCCTCTGGGCGGCCCTGGCAGAATGTTGAGCCTTCCACGTAGAGGTCAGTGCTAAAAGTGACTGAAGTCTTCTACCACTTCCTGAATTACCAGACCAAATTCTTCTCTCACATGCAACCCCAGTTAAATCAATGTGTTTTCAGGCATAGAATCATAGACTATCAGGGTTGGAAGGGACCTCAGGAGGTCATCTAGTCCAACCCCCTGCTCAAAGCAGGACCAATCCTCAACTAAATCATGTCACCGAGAGCAGAATTTGGCCTGAACTCTGCTTCAGCTGAGACAATACATGGTAGCTCAGTGAGCCATGAGAGATTGCACTCTGGAGAGGGACCATAAAATTGGTCTGGAAATTATTTGGAATAGTCCCTGTCCAAAGATTTCTGATACTTCTTGCTTCCAGATGGGCTGGACATAGCATGAGATCATCTTCAACTTGTACTGTTTTGGAACTCTTATTTTCAGGGCATCCTCAAAAAGGTGAGGCAGTGAACTGAGAGTGAGGACATTTGGGTTCTATTCCTGGGTGTGCTACTAACACTCTCTTTTACTTCTGGGTTTCTGTTTTCCTTTCCAGCCTTTGTCTATATTGGCTTTAAGCTCTTTGGGGTAGGGATGGTCTCTTGCTATGTGTTTGTACAGCACCTAGCACCATGGGGCCTTGATCTTGGATAGGGCCTCAAGGTGTTACTGCAATACAAATAAATAATAATAATAATGATTAATAATGAATGTCAACTTCATGTATTACCTATCCACCAGCCTTGGCTAAATTTAAAAAATAAATATCAAAGTCCATTAATGGTCCATGTCATTGAACCTGATTTCCTTCTTCGTCTTGTTTTCTCTTGCTTTCTAGAGTCGATTCGGGCACTTGTCCCAAATGCTAATTGTACCAGCTGTGGTGGATTTTTGAAGGAAGCAACGTTTAGTTACAAAAATGTTTCATTGCTGAAGGTAAACAGAATTGTTGACATGTTCATATTAGCTGACATTAAACAAAGGCAGATGCTTCCGGGCAATCCTTGTGGCAAGTGCCAATAAAAGAAGGAATTTATAGGGCGTGGTTAACTTTGCTTACTTAACCATGGTTTAATCTAGTTCTTTGCAACAGGTGTGGGGTGGGGGGGTAAATGAAGATGGTGTAAGAAGATTTTTAAAAAAGACCAAACCATTCTGAATCCACAAAACTAAGCCCTAAGGCTGAGCCTCCACAAGCAGAAACAGTTTTAAAACATATAAAGGAAAAAAGGGGCTGGAGAAATGCTGGCAGATTCTAGGGCCCACAGAGCAGTCGTTGGGTCAGAAAGTTTAGTAACAGAATCCAGTACCATCAGTCTGCATAACAAGTTAAAAGTGGCTCTGCAAGCCTGGAAATGCTGTACTGAACCCTCCCTAACACATAAGGACAGTGAGTCAGTGCAACAAATTCTAAACATTACTTTTAACATGCAGTTGTAGCGAAGTTGAGGCTCACTGGTGCGACGCCTCCTGCTTGTCGTCTCGGGACTCAGCTTTCCAGCATACAGAGCACCTCCTACTGGCCGGTGTCTCACCTGCCTCAGGTCCCCCATGTCCCTCCCAGACCCCGGTACCCCTTTCCTCCCGGTTCTGCCCCCAGCAGTACCCCCTTACTTTGGGTACCACCACCCCTCTGTCCTCACCTTGCTTCAGTGGCTACTGCCGCCAGGTGTTATCTAGCTCCTTTCACTGGGGCAAACTGCAGTCCGTAATGGGCACTCATCATCGGTAATGGGGTTTGGACCAGCTGCCTCTGCCTATCCACGGACTGCACTTCTGCAGCCCCAGAACTTTCTTTAGGCCTCTCACAAGTCCTGCAGCCTGGGGAGTTGCCAAGCTGGAGCTCCCCAGCTCCTCTTGCCTTCCCCCAGCGCTGCTCTACCTCTGGTACCCTGCTCCCAGGCAGGTAGGTCCTTAAGAACATATGACTGGCCGTAGTGGGTCAGACCAAAGATCCATCCAGCCCAATATCCTGTCTACTGACGGTGGCCAATGCCAGGTGCCCCAGAGGGAGTGAACCTAACAGGTAATGACCAAGTGATCTCTCTCCTGCCATCCATCTCCACCCTCTGACAAACAGAGGCTAAAGGCAATCAAGATATTCTCCATCTTATCTCTATCCCCTTTTTTATATGATCGCCTAACATTTACCCTGTTTGGCTTTTTTGACTGATCGACCTGCACATTCTAATGGGACATCTTCAGGAACATCTCAACGATGACTCCAAGAGTCTTTTATCACTACGCATTGTAGCCCAATATATGTCACGCCCCATCATTTTGATGTTATGTTGGGGTTATTTTTCCCAGATGTGCATATTTACATTATCCACATAAATTATTTTGCCCATTGTATTGCCCAATCACTAGTTTTGTGAGATCTTTTTATGAAAAAATTTTCACAGTCTTGCTGGTTTAACTATACTTGAGCAGTTTTTTTTTGAAGTATCATCTGCAAACTTGCCACTCACTGTTTCCCCCTTTTCTTTCGCAAGATCATTTTCATGAATAAGTTGAATAGGATTGGTCTAGGCCGACCCTTCCCCCCATGGGGAACACCAGCTCGTTACCCCTCCCATTTCAACATTTACATTTATTCCTATCCTTTTGTTCCCTGTCTTATTAACCAGTTCTCAATCCATTAAAGGATCTTCCCTCTTATCCCATCATGAAAACTTAATTTATCTAAGAGCCTTTGGTGAGGGATGTTGTCAAAGGCTTTCTGGAAATCTAAGTACATTGTGTCCACTGGATCCCCCTTGTCCACATGTTTGGTGACCCCTTCAAAGAATTCTAATAGATTAGTAAGAGATGATTTCCCTTTACAGAAACCATGTTGACTTTTGCCCAGCAATTTATGGTCCTTCTCTCTCCACTGCTAGAGAGAGACTGACCCAGCTCCTCCCTGAGCCCTTATAACAGGGCCAGGTGTGGGCTGATTGTGGCGTGGGTAACTGTCCTGCTGCAGCACTATTATGGGTTGGGGAAGATGTGTGGTGGCAGCCATCTTGTGAAGGGATGGATAAGTGAGAAAATGGTGTGCCAGCCATCTTGAGAGGGGCCAGACAAGCAGGGAAGAAGTGTGGTCGTGACCATTTGGTGAGGAGACTGACCAGCAAGGAGGAGGTAACCCCAGGGAATTGATAGGTTAACATCTAATAGTAGCTAGATGTTTGGAAATGGAAGAAAATCTTCCTGCATAGAGACCTTCCCTCCATGAAAAAAGGTAATGCCTCCTCTAGCAGATAAACTATGGAGGCAGAAAGAAAAGCACTGGTCACTGAGGCTGAGCTGAGGGATCTGCTATCAGAAACCAAGAAGATGATTAAGGAGAATGAAAGAAGAGCTCCAGGCCAACATAAAGGACATAAAAAGTGAAATTAGTGAGATTGATAAGAAAACAACAAAGGTGGCAACTGGATCAAATGAGCAATCAAACAATATTACCTATCTCAGTGAAAGACTCCAAAGAACTGAAAAAAGAGAACAGAAAGAATTAAAACTGTGGGACATGGAGAACAGGGAATGTAGAAACAATCTAAGAGCTAAAGGTATTCCAGAAGACACTGAAGGAAGAAATCTTTTCCAACCTACGGGCAGCAAGGAATACATTCATTCTAAGATTGTCCTTTTTACCCAAGCACCCCATAGACTCTAGACCGAGAGATGGGATTGTCCATTTACATTGCTACCAAGATCAGCAAAAGATCCTGAAATCAATGAGGAAGAGATGTGAACCACTGCATTTCAATCAAGCCATAAAAATCTCCCCAGATCTGGAAAACTCAGCCCTTAGTAAATGATGGGAACTGCACTGGGTAGCCACACTTCTTAGACAAGGCAAATGTAAAATACAAATACAGTTTCCCATGTATACTGTCCTTTAAATGGAAAGACAGATATGTGTGTATCTCAGATCCAATGGAAAAATATCAGGTTGGTCTGACACAATCTGCCTTTTGTAAAACCATTTTGTATTTTATCCCAGTTACTGTTTACCTCTATGTCCTTAACTATTTTCTCTTTCAAAATTTGCTCAAAGACTTTGCGTATCAGAAGTCAAACTAATGGGGCTGTAGTTTTCCAAATCACGTTTTTTTCCCCTTTCTTAAATAAAGCTACTATATTTTTAATTCTCCAGTCATAGAATATGACCCCTGAATTTACGGATTCATTAAAAACTCTTGCAACTGGGCTTGCAATTTCATGTGCCAGTATCTTTAATATTCTTGGATAGAGATTATCTACTCACCTCCCCTGATCTGGTCCAATTAAGTTATTTGAGTTTGGCTTCCACATCAGATGAAGTAATTTTGATTTCCATTTCCTCGTTCCCATTAGCGACCCTCCCACTGTCCCTAAGCTTCTCATCACCCTTATTAAAATCCCATCCTAAGTGTTTAGTGGTCCCATTTCTTCTCTCCTTGTTTTCTTTTTATTTATATGGCTAAAGAACCTTTTACTATTGGTTTTAATTTCCTTTGCTGCGTCCAGCTCTGCTTGGCTTTTGGCAGTTCCCACTTTTCCCCCGCACTTTTTGGACCCAAGAGGTTGCTTTCCTTTCTGACCCATCCTTTCTTCCAGTCCTTTCAGGCTTTCTGCTTTCTCTTAATGACCTGTTGGAGATGCTTGTTCATCCACTTTGGTCTGCGACCCTTCCCTGAGATTTTTTTCCCCTTGCTTGGGATGCAGGTTTCAGATAGTGTCTGTAACTTTGACATAAAGTAATTCCAAGCCTCCTCAACATTCGGCCCTGGAGTTCTTCAGTCCAGTCCACTTCCCCTAACTAATTTCCACAGTTTTTTAAAGTTTTCCCTTTTAAAATCAAGGACCGTAGTTGAAAACCTACCATTATTAGTAGCACTTGACCTCCAATTTATATCTGGGAAATTAAAATATCCCATAATCACACAGTTCTCAGTGGTATTTACTTCATGAAATATATCAAAGATGTCTCTATCCATATCCAGATCAGATCTTGAAGTTCTGTTGCAGACCCCAAGCACTATCCCAGGGGAACCTCTGATACCTATTCTCCCCAAAGCGATTTTCCAAACAGATTCCACTTTACCAATTCTATCATTTCTAATTTCTTTACACTCTACCTGGTCATTAATATACAATGCTATTCCACCACATTTACCTTTATTTCAGTCTTTCCTGAGTAGCATGTGCCCTTCAATACCTGTATTCCAGTCATGACTACTATTCCACCATGTTTCTGTTGTGCCTATAATATCTGGTTTCACTTCCTGCTCCGGTGATTCTAGCTCATCCATTTTGTTAACCAAGCTCCATTACATTGTCTAGTTGGCAGCCAGTTTCAAGCAGAGTGCCCCAAGGGTCAGTCCTGGGGCTGGTTTTGTTCAATATCGCCATTAATGATCTGGAGGATGGCGTGGACTGCACCCTCAGCAAGTTTGCAGCTAACACTAAACTGAGAGGAGTGGTAGATACCCTGGCGGGTAGAGATAGGACCTAGACAAATTAGAGGATTGTGCCAAAAGAAATCTGATGAGGTTCAACAAGGACAAGTGCAGAGTCCTGCACTTAGGAAGGAAGAATCCCATTCACTGTTACGGACTAGGGACCAAATGGCTAGGCAGCAATTCTTCAGAAAAGGACCTAGGGGTTACAATGGATGAGAAGCTGGATATGAGTCAACAGTGTGCCCTTTTTGCTAAGAATGCTAACAGCATTTTGGGCTGTATAAGTAGGAGCATTGCCAGCAGATCAAGGGACGTGATCATTCCCCTCTATTCGGTGTTGGTGAGGCCTCATNGAGCTGTATAAGTAGGGACATTGCCAGCAGATCGAAGGACATGATCATTCCCCTCTATTCAACATTGGGGAGGCCTCATCTGGAGTACTGTGTCCTCTTTTGGGCCCCAAACTACAAGAAGGATGTGGAAAAATTGGAAAGAGTCCAGCGGAGGACAACAAAAATGATTAGGGGGCTGGAACACATGACTTATGAGGAGAGGCTGAGGGAACTGGGATTGTTTATTCTGCAGAAGAGAAGAATGAGGAGGGAATTTGATAGCTGCTTTCAACTACCTGAAAGGGGGTTCCAATGAGGATGGATCTAGACTGTTCTCAGTGGTACCAGATGACAGAACAAGGAGTAATGGTCTCAAATTGCAGTGGGAGAGGTTTAGGTTGGATATTAGGAAAAACTTTTTCACTCAGAGAGTGGTGAAGCACTGGAATGGGTTCCCTAGGGAGGTGGTGGAGTCTTCTTCCTTAGAGGTTTTTAAGGCTTGGCAAAGCCCTGGCTGGGCTTATTCAGTTGGGGATTGGTCCTGCTTTGAGCAGCGGGTTGACTAGATGACCTCCTGAGGTCCTTCCAACCATGATATTCTATGATTAGTGTACAGACACCTTAGCTGTTTCTGCTTGGCTTTGCCCAGGTTCCTTGCCCAATTAGGTATTGGCAAGGAACCTGCTTGACTCTTACTGTCATTGGTATTGCACTCTCTTTCCTCTTGTCCATTCTCCTACCCTCTGTTGTTCCTTTCTCCATGTCTGTATCCTCGCCTACTTGATTTTCCTCCAATTCAATATTAGAATCAGGCAGGAAGATTACACAAGTCTCTCCCAACAGTCTGCCCCAAATCTCTAGTTTAAAGCTCCGGCCAACCTCCATCCCAGAGGCATCCAGAAGTGATGTTTAATTTCCCCAGATTACTGGGTGGGGGCTCAAGCCGGTTCTCTTTTATACTGCTAAGAGATATTGAACCTGGCCAACACCCCCTGGCAGAAGGGTTACAATAGTAACAGAGGCTTTATTAATCTTTTCCTGGAATTTAATAGAGAATGGTATTCCTGCCATAGAATTAAACATTGGGATTTAAAAAGATACAAACCATAAAAAAAGTTTAATTCTTTATTAAATCCAGTGGGATTTTAGAGCGGAGTAAGGGCTATGGAACACTACTTTTTCCATTCCTATTAAATTCTTTTGCCCAGCTCCACAGAGCTACACTAATTCATACGAGCTGAGGGTCTGGCTCTCCAGGACTGTGTGACCTAGAGCAGGGGTGGGGAACCTACAGCCCACGGGCCGGATCTGGCCTGCTGCTTCGTTTCATGCAGCCCGCAGCAAGTCACCGCACCGCAGGCCAGAAGCCCCAAGCCTTGGCACCCCCCGTGGGGTTGGAGCCATGAGCGCCAGCTTGCCCTGCTGCAGGGGAAGCTAGGGTCAGCTCCAGCTCCCGAAAGCAACGGCATATCCGGCCCCTAAGAGCAGGAGCAATCAGGGCAGCTCCGTGCACTGCCCCCATCCCCAGTGCCAACTTTCAATGGGAGCTGCGGGCGTGGGCAGTGTGAACCACACAGAGCCCCCTGGCCCTTCCGCCTAGGTGCCAGACATGGCAGATGCTTCCGGGAGCAATGTGGAGCCAGGGCAGGCAGGGAGCCTGCCTTAGCCCTGCTGCACTGCTGACTGGAAGCCACCTGAGTTAAGCACCTCCCAGTCAGAGCCCTCACCCCAATCCCCTGCCCCAGGTTGGGACCTCCTCCCACACTCTTCATCCCAGATCCTGCACCCTAACCCCCTGCCTCAGCTCTGAGCCCCTTCCTGCACCCAAATTCCCTCCTGGAGCCTGCATTCTGAACCTCCTCCTGCACCCCAGTCCCCTGCCCCAGCCTTGAGTCCCCTCCCGCACTCCAAACCCCTTGGTCCCAGCCTGGAGCCCCCTCCTGCACCCCACACCCACAGCCACAGCCCAGAACCCCCTCCTGCACCCTGAACTCCTCATGTCTGGCCCCACCCCAGAGCCTAGGGGAAGCACTGAGACTCTGTGCCCCCCCACAGGGCTGTGTGTGGCCCGCAACTAATTTTTTTCTCTGAGTCAGTGGCCCCTGATAGCAAAAAGGTTCCCCATCCCTGATTTAGAGCAAGATACAATGATACTTGCTCACTTTTGTTAGGCACTTGTCGATCTAATGATTAGAAGTGCTAAGTCTTTATTAATTATTATTATTAGTAGTATTATTAATTGTATAAGAGAATGCAATGCTTTTGGTTTCTGTGGCTTTGTGTATACTTGTTACCTGGAGTTAATTTGATTAGCTTCATAAACTCTAGCTCCCAAATCTTTTGCTGCAAAGAAAAACTCAGTTAAAAACCATAGAGTTCAACCTGATTTTGCATTGAAAGCACCTGTAACCACAAGCTTTGATACTCCACTACACATCAGCCATAGATATTCTGGGGTCCAGAGAGCAGAGTAGTGGGCACGTGGGAAAAACTTGATTGGATTGGAGCAAATGAAAAGTTTGCAGACTTTAGGTTGCACCATTTTCTTTGCCCACTTATTAATCCCTTGGCAAAGGTTGTTTTTTTTTTTTCCTAATAAGATTTCAGGGGACTTCACACTTAGCGATAGAGTCTGCACTCCCAAGATAATAGTGTGTACTCAGAGGTAAGGCTTGTATACCTGTGCACCACAGATGTTTTTAACACCTGATGCATGCCCAGATACATGGGAGGATAATGCAGCCGTTAGGGCTTGGAGAGAGAATATTTGTCTTGCTAGCGTGTGCTGTTTCATTATCTTTGAGGGAGAAGATAATCAAAGACAAGTTCTTCATGATGACTTAATTTTCTGGAATTGACATTCCTGTGTATGTACACCTTCACGAAGACACTCACACAATACACCCGATTTAATCCACATTCCAAGAGCACATTGTTGGCATCTTTGATCACTTGCTGTAACTTTAACATCTTTTCTGGCTCCCTCTTTCTCTCTTCATAATGGAAAACGAAGCAAAGTTATTTCCCTCCCAAAAAAGCTTTTTATGCTAAGTTTTTTTAAAAAAAGTCTTTTCAACGCAACTGTTGCAGAAATAATATATAGAGTTATTGTGGAGAACGTTTTCATCCATGGCTTAGCAAATTGATTAGTGTCGGGAAACATACCGAGAATCGTCCACCCTAAGAATGAATGAACAGCATATTTAGTCTTTTTAAATGACATACCTTGGGCGCTCTAGAAGCCCATTTATGCTAGTCTACAGCTGTGGGTAAGTATTGACTGCTATAAATTCCCCACAATGAGCTCTCTTTGTTCATGTCTTGCTGTCTTTTGGCTCATCAGCTGCTAAGTAAATTGATTTGACCTTAAATATAGTTTTAGAAACATTTTAATGCCTCTTAAATTATGCCTATTTGGCATAGCCACAGATGTTCCTATGTCAGACAAGTGCCTGCAAAGTCTGTTGTTAATTACACTATGAAAAAATATAGTATTAATAAGAAAGAACATAGAGCTGTGAAAAAGCATTTTTATAATCACTCACATTTCCTGTACACTGAAATAGACAAAGATTTTGAAATCCTATGGCTTGGTGATTCCTTGTATGATTTGTCCCAAACTTTCTAGGGACGTTCTCCTTTGTAAGGAGATGGGCCAACGTTAGGTTTGATGCACATTGGTTTCATTTTGCAGATGTTGAGAGAAGTTCACTCTTTGTAGAGGGGTAAAAACTGGACTTGAAGGGTGAAATTCAACTTTGTGCTGAGGCCCTAGTTTTAAGGTTTAAATGGGATTTCAGTGGTATGCAGATCGTGTGTTGGTTCTCTGAGCAGGGGTAAATTTCAGTTGTAATGAGAAGGTAGTTTCAACCTTAACTAGGAAGAGACAACTTATCCCTCCATAATAACTCATACCTAGACCTGAGCAAATTTTTCATCTGAAACTGTATTTTCTTTTTTGGCCAAAAAGGGCAAATTTGGGTTGACCAAAATGTTTAGTAAATTTGTGTTGAGTTTGGCAAATTGTTTTGGACAACAAAAAAATCCAAAAAAGTAAAAATGTTTTATTTACATATTTTCTAAATGAAACATTTGATTTTTAATTTGAATTAGTTGTTTCCTTACAAATTTATTTCAATTTTTTTTAATGTAGAAACTCAAAAAGGAAACTAAATATTTTATTTTGAATTAAATGTTTCATTGAACCCCAAAACAATTTTTTTTTGGTAATTTATTTTTCATTTCACCAAAAACTTAAACCTGAAATAATCTCTTCCCCTCCTCTCCCCTCCACCAGTACAGCTAGCACAAAGAAAAAACAGTTATTTGCACCACACTACTCATAACAAATGTGAACGTTTAATATCAATTGAAAATAAATGATTTCCCATTGACTGTCAATTAAAAAACTCTGTTTCCCTCACCAAACAATCCTTAGCATCAGCTAAGCCCACAGGAGTAACCAGCGTCATGAAATCCACTTTCCGTTAACCTTGCATCTTTATCAAGAGCCACAGACAACCAGAAAGCTAGGAGAGAGAACCTAACACTTGCACCAAGCTGATCAAGCAAATAACAAAATCTGGCTGCAAGTAAATGAAAATCTGTTTCGCAGCTTTTTGTATATTTTTCTAAGATAGGCAATCAGCCGTTGTAACTCGAAACAAATGGTGGGACCGTACTTTGTGTACATACATTTTGGGGTCCCAAATGGTGGGGCCGTACTATGTGTGCATACTCCAACAGGCAAGTGCAATTGGGATTGGCAGAGGCACATGTGGCATTCTGGGGATTAAAAGTGTTAATGTGGTCATATGGCAGGTTTTGCAGGACTTAGAGTCCATTCATCCAGCCCATTCTTCTCTAACTTTCTGGCAAGAATACTGTGGGAGACCGTATCAAAAGCCTTGCTAAAGTCAAGGAATAGCATGTCCACTGCTTTCCCCTCATCCACAGAACCAGTTATCTCCTCATCGAAGGCAATTAGGTTAATCAGGCATGACTTGGCATTGGTGAATCCATGCTGACTGTTCCTGATCACTTTCCTCTCCTTGAAGTACTTCAGAATTAATTCCTTGAGGACCTGCTCCATGATTTTTCCAGGGACTGAGGTGAGGTTGACTGGCCTGTAGTTCCCCTGATCCACCTCCTTCCCTTAAAGGTGGGCACTATGTTAGTCTTTTTCCAGTCATCCAGGACCTCCCCCGATCGCCATAAGTTTTCAAAGATAATGGCCAATGGTTCTGCAATCACATCAGCCAACTCCTTTAGCACCCTTGGATGCAGCACATCCAGTCCCATGGACTTGTGCTCTTCTAGTTTTTCCTAAATAGTCCCAAATCACTTCTTTCTCCACAGAAGGCTGGTCACCTCCTCCCCATGCTGTGCTGCCCAGTGCAGTAGTCTGGAAGCTGACCTTGTTCATGAAGACAAAAGCAAAAAAAGCATTGAGTACATTAGCTTTTTCCACATCCTCTGTCACTAGGTTGCCTCTCTCATTCAGTAAGGGGTCCACACTTTCCTTAACCGTCTTCTTATTGCTAACATATCTGAAGAAACCATTCTTGTTACTCTTAACATCCCTTGCTGGCTGCAACAAGTGTGATTTGGCCTTCCTGATTTCGCTCCTGCATGGCTGAGCAATATTTTTATACTTCTCCCTGGTCATTTGTCCAATCTTCCACTTCCTGTAAGCTTCTTTGTTGTCTTTAAGATCAGCAAGGATTTCACTGTTAAGCCAAGCTGGTCGCCTGCCATATTCAGGGCCGCCCAGAGGGGGGGGGCAGTGCAGGCACGCCTGCGGGAGGTCCACCGGAGCTGCCTGCCGCCCACGGCCCCAGGCCTCCAGAATCCTCTGGGTGGCCCTGGTCATATTTACTATTCTTTCTACACATTAGGATGTTTTTTTTCCTGCAACCTCAATAAGGATTCTTTAAAATACAGCCAGCTCTCCTGGACTCCTTTCCCTCTTATATTATTCTCCCAGGGGATCCTGCCCATCAGTTTCCTGAGGAAGTCAAAGTCTGCTTTTCTGAAGTCCAGAGTCCATATTCTGCTGTTCTTCTTTCTTCCTTTTGTCAGGACCCTGAACTCAACCACCTCATGGTCACTGTCTCCCAGGTTCCCATCCACTTTTGCTTCCCCTCCTAATACTTCCCTGTTTATGAGCAGCAGGTCGAGAAAAGCTCTGCCCCTAGTTAGTTACTCCAGCACTTACACCAGGAAATTGTCCCCTACACTTTTCCAAAAACTTCCTGGATTGCCTGTGCACTGCAGTATTGCTTTCTCAGCAGATATCGGGGTGATTGAAGTTCCCCATGAGAACCAGGGCCTGAAATCTAGTAACTTCTGTTAGTTGCCAGAAGAAAGCCTCATCTACCTCATCCCCTGATCTGGTGGTCTATAGTAGACTCCCACTAAAACATCACCCTTGTTGCTCACATTTCTAAACTTAATCCAGAGACTCTCAGGTTTTTCTGCAGTTTCATACCAGAGCTTTGAGCAGTCATACCGCTCTCTTATATAAAATGCAACTCCCTCACCTTTTCTGCCCTGCCTGTCCTTCCTGAACAGTTTATAGCCATCTCCCTAAACCACTCACAGTCCCCTGTGCCCAGTGCCCCTGCCCAAAGCAGTGCCAGGAATGGAGTCCTGGGTGCAGCCCGGACAGCTGAACCACAGGACCCCTCCATGCCAGGCTGGGCACCAGCCGGCAGCCGAAGTCAGACCCCACCACACATGGCTGGGCAGCAGCCAGATCCGGACACCGAGTGCCAGCATGCAGGGATGGGCAGCCAGGACCCCTGGCACTGGGCACTGGGCCAGGAGTGGAGCACCTGAGAAGGGGGGGCCAGGAGTGCAGCCCCACCTAAAACCAAGGAGTTCTGCAGCACCCTCCCAAACCCCTAGTTCCCAGTGTCCCCCACTCCCTCACTGCCCAGGGCCCCACCCCAAACTTACTCACACTCCCCTTGTCCCCCTATGGCACTCACCAGCCCCCTACTGGCAGGAGCACTTGTGCAGAGTGCAAGATGCTGTCTCCCCCTCAGCCAGCTGCGCCCCCCTGCGAGACCAGAAAGGCAAATTTTGAAAGTTTTTTAGCACACAGCTGGACTGCAGCTGGGTGCTAATTGGGCCACATGCGGCCCGGCCACATGCGGCCCACGAGCTGCAGGTTGACAACCGCTGGCCTAGGCCTTCAAGTCAGTGGGAATTGGATGCTTTGCAAACCCCACCTTTGCAACCTAGTAAACCACAAATTTTTTTTAAAATAAAGGTGGCTTCATTGAGGAGCAAATTAAACAAATTAAACTCAAGCGAGCTAAGATTTGGCTCACAATTTTACATTTCTGATTAAATGGTTAACCCAATGCTAACCGGCAGTCCTCCACTTTCCTCCAGGTAATGAGTTCTATTACAACTTGGATAAGTCTTCCTCTTGAGCGTGACATGTATGTTACCACAAAACCACTCCAGAGAGGTGTTATTTCTCTACACAGACTGCATTTTTACATGAAGATTTACCATGCTTGAATATAATCCTGACATGGCTCTCAGAAAGAGAAAGAGTCATAACCCTAGTAAATTACAATTTTTCAGTCTCTACAGCCTTGCACTTGGTCATTTACATTTGTCCAAGCAGGTGTAAAATGCTACCATGCTTTATTCTTGACTTTAGTAAAGCTTTTGATACGGTCTCGCATGACCTTCTCATTAACAAACTAGGGAAATGCAACCTAGGTGGAGCTACTGCAGGGTGGGTGCAAAACTGGTTGGAAAACCTTTCCCAGAGAGTAGCTACAAATGGTTCACAGTTATGCTGGAAGGGCATAACATGTGGGGGCCCACAGAGATTGGTTCTGGGTCCAGTTCTGTTCAATATCATCATCAATGATTTAGATAATGGTATAGAGAGTACACTTATAAAGCTTGAGGAAAATACCAGGCTTGGAGGGGTTACATGTGCTTTGGAGGATAAGATTAAAATTCAAAATGATCTGGACAAACTGGAGAAATGGTCTGAAGTAAACAGGATGAAATTCCATAAGATAAATGCAAAGTACTCCACTGAGGAAGGAACCGTCAGTTTCCCACATGGAAAATGGGAAATGACTGCCTAGGAAGGAGAACTGCGGAAAGAGATGTGGGGGTCATAGCGGATCACAAGCTAAATATGAGTCAACAGCGTAACACTGTTGCAAAAAAAGCAAATATCATTCTGGGATGTATTAGCAGGAGTGTTGTAAGCAAGACATGAGAAGCAACTCTTGCGCTCTACTCTGTACTGATTAGGCCTCAGCTGGAGTATTGTGTCCAGTTCTGGGCACCACATTTCAGGAAAGATGTAGACAAACTGGAAAAAGCCAAGAGGAGAGCAACAAAAATGATTAAAGATCTACAAAACATGACCTATGAGAGAAGATTGAAAAACTTGGGTTTGTTTAGTCTGGAAAAGAGAAGACTGAGCGGGAACATGATCACATTTTTCAAGTACATCACAGGTTGTTATAAGGAGGAGAGAGAAGAATTGTTCTTCTTAACCTCTGAGGACAGGACAAGAAGCAATGGGCTTGAATTGCAGCAAAAGAGGTTCAGGTTGGACATTAGGAAAAACTTCCTATCTGTGTGGTTAAGCTATTAAATAAATTGCCCAGGGAGGTTATGGAATCTCCATCACTGGGGATTTTTAAAAGCAGGTTAGACAAACACCTGTCAGGGATGGTCTAGGTAATACTTAGTGCAAGGGGCTCAACTAGATGACCTCTCGTGGTCCCTTCCAGTCCAATGATTCTATAATTCTGTGCTCACTTTGCACAGACAAAAAGATGGCACAAGTTACAGCAAAGTGAATATTTAGGCTCAGTGGGCCTGACCCCCAGCTTCTACGAATCATCAGAGCTTTTTAACTACAATGGAACAACAACTTACACCAGCTGAGGATTCAGGCCAATATATGCAGTTAATTATGTTTAGAACACAGGGTAACTTATAATGCCTTTCCTGTGCTTTGACTACCTCTGCCTACTGCTCATTGCAATTATGTAGCAACATCAGGATCTTGCTTCTTTTTGTCCTCCCAACAGTGATTAATGTCACCATGGTTAAGGCCAGCATTGTGTTTCAGCTGCTTTGGATTACAACACTTCCTGTTGTCTTTGAGTGAAAAAAATGAATTTTTTTGGCAGATGAAAAAGGGGAAATAAGACACATAAAAAGAGCCACCACCTGACACACTGGAAGTTCCTACCTGAGCAGACAATTTCAAAGTAGTACTAAGCTCCAGACGTTGTTTTCTTGTTATGAGGTTCAGCTTCACAAAAGAAAATCCCAAGGCAGAAATATCAAAACCCTCAAATGCCATTGCTTCAGTTAGTTGTTTGGGCTTTTGTTGTTTCCAGTCTCACACATTAAACCAGTTCCCACAGTTCACAAAAATCACCATTATCTCTATTGATCTGAGAATGCTGGTTGTTTAAGAATGGTTAATAGATCCTTGTTAATTTATCTCTGTTAGGAAGAAGCCTTGAAGCTGTGGCATTTCATCCATGAAAAATTCCATCTTCTATTTCCAAAGTATGCAAGGTGCTGGACATTTCATGTAATGAAGACATCTATTGACTTCACCGAATGGGTGGGGCATTCCGGTCAGTTATTGACAGAGCTGAACATTGCTCATCATCTTTTAATTTTCTTCTAAATTTCCCACTTGTTTTTTAATTTATTTTATGGGGGGCTTTTTTGTTTTGTTTTTGCTTGAGAACCAAACATTGAAATATTTTGAGTTTTCAAAATATCTTCAGTAAAAAAATATCAATTTTAGGTAAAATTGTTAGCAAACCTTCCCCCTCCCTCCAAAAAAAGCAACAAAGAGAGAGAGAGAGAAAACCCCAGAAAACATCACTGATTTTTTCTGTTTCTTTCTGATTTTTCATTGAAAAACTGAAACATCTGAACTAAAGTGGATGTTTTCCACACAAAAAAGTTCATTTTGATCAAAAAGCCATTTTTTGTTGAACCTTTTTGAATCAGCATTAGTTTTTTGAGGGACCACCAGGAAAATGGGATAATTGTTTCCATTGCTGAGTTGTTTGCTGTTATTTACACCAAGCACAATTTATTGATTGATTGACTGATTGTATTATCATACTGTCTAGGAGTCCCATTCATGGACCAGAACGCCACTGCGGTAGGAGCTGTACAAACTCAGAACCAAAACATGGTCCCTGCCCGCTGGCACTTACAATCTAAGTATAAGGCAAGAGCCACCAGATGGATACAGACAGACAGGAGAACACGAAGATGCACTGAGACAATATTGTCAGCAGGGATTGGCTGAATGGGGTCTGATTCTGACGTCCCTGACTCCAGTTTTACAACAGAGTTTCTTCTGATTTGCACTGGCTTGAATGGAAGGCAGGTAAGGCCCTTATAGCCTGTTGTTCTGACCATACGTGGAAATGGTGGGTTGTGACTCCAAACTTCAGTCCCTGGTGATCAGTGCAAATGTTAGCTGGGGGCAATGACACCATCACTCACGGATGTGATGCTTGACCTTGCCTGGATCCCCAAGTCCTGGATGGATGATGAATCAGTTGGCTCTCTTTCTTTGCCTAGGCACTTGGTTCATTATGAAAGTTGGTGGGCCCATAGAGCGGCTGTATATTTTGTACCTGACCTGAGATCATGAGCTGTTAAGTCTCCCAGGCTGCCTGGAACGGTCCTGATTTGGGGCACCCTCTTCTAGGTTCCCAAGTTTCATTCTCCCACTTGCAAGGGGAGCAGAGCTGTAAGGGTGGGAATTTTAGTTTCAACCATAATGTAAGTTCCAACTCCCCCCTCCACCGTGCACACACACTTTTTGACAGACAGTATTCAATCCTCTCTACTTTTAACTCTTCTGAAAAATCTAGAGCCCCCTATATAGGTTTGGTGATTACTCCTCTATGGTCCGTATCCCCAGGAAGCTAGTTTGTGGCTGGTAACAATTAAAGTCTCCTGGCACCAAATCTGCTTATTATGACCTCGTCAGACATATGTAAGATAAGCAAACCAGCCTTGGCAATGAATGTTGAGTAATAGAATCTAATGAAATCTCATGGCTCGGAGGCGATACATCCATGCAAGGGATTATGGAGGAGCGAGAACCCCCTTTTAACACTTCACACAAGCTACCAGTTCTTGGACTTGGGCCTGTGGAATTTGCAAGAGGCGGATATTGTGCTCTCCCCATTCCCACCCTCCCCTGACTTACTGGCCAGCACAGCTGTGGGAATTGCTATCATTTTCTGTTGATCTAGGCCAACATAAACTACTAGCTCACTCACCAGAGCAGGGGAGGAACTGCGACTCAGAGGCACATCTCTGACATGCCATGCTTCGTGGGCTACTCCTCTTGCTCAGTATTGAGTCACCGCTCATGGCATAAGAGTGAGAGCTACCGTTGCATGGCCCTCTAGCAGGAAAATCGACTCCCTCCCCAGCCACTAAACTTCCTGCGTTTATTATCTCTCTCCATCTCCACACCAAATATGCACCATTTACAAGTATGGAGCCGATGGAGTGAGGCACCTAAACACTCTTAAAACAATTGGGTCTTAGGGATGTGGCAGCAGCCCAAGTCTCACTGAAAGTCAATGAGACTTCAGCTTCTAAGTGATTAAATCACTTTTGAAAATGAGACCTTGTTTCCTTAGTGACACAGATGCTTTTGAAAATGTCACCATTAGTAAACATCTCTGGAGAAGGAAAGCAATCCAGCCCTCTCTTCCTAATGACAAACAGACTGCAAAGTAGTTCAAACTTATATTTCTCTTACTGATGTAAATACACAGAGGGAGCCACTGATTTATACACACAGGCAGCAACTCCTGTTGAATAAGAAGGTGCTATTTTCACTGTCCCTTTTCAGAATAGACCAGCACGTTAAATTTAAACTGACTCTGTGGTGAGCAAAATCTTCACAGACGTATGACTGATTTCCTGAGGAAACTACAATGCATTGGTGACCTTCCAGAAAACACCATCCTAGCCACCATGGATGTAGAGGCTCTCTACACAAACATCCCGCACACAGATGGAATACAAGCTGTCAGGAACAATATCCCTGATGATACCACAGCACAACTGGTTGCTTCTGTGCCTTTTAGCCTCACAACACAACTATTCAAAATTTTGATGGACATATATATCCATCAGTGGCACGCTATGGGCACCCGCATGGCCCACAATATGCCATTATGGCCGACCTGGAACCAATGTTCCTCAGCTTCTGCCCACTCACGCCTTTCTCTACCCTTATGCTACATTGATGAATCTTCATCATCTGGATCCATGACAAGGAAGATCAAAAAATTCCACCCATGAATTTCAACAGCTCACCCACCATCAACCGTCAGCTGACCAAACAAGACCACCCACACCAGGTGAAAAACGGGTGCATTCACTACAGTGTCTGACTGTCGCCTCCATTGTCCACCCGTCTCTGAGTTGCTATGTGTGTTTGATAAAATGTTCTGCTTATATACAACCTAATTACCATTCCACTTCCAATTCAGAATTTGGCCTACTGAACCACCCACATGTTCCAACACTTTTAACAGATTAATAACCCTAAAGAAAAAAAGCAGAGCTTGTAAGCTGCATTGTAGTAAAAAGATTAGAATTTTATGGTGATTGGGGTCCACTGCGGGGTCAATCGAAGTTAGGAGACAGAAACCTCAAAACCCCAGTGTCGAACTATAATGGCCCACTTCTCAGTTTGAAAATCATCTTTTCCAAGGAAAGAGGATGCCTGTTTATGTATCTATACGACATTATTTCCTCTTTTTTATTTGCTGAACTTAAAATATCTCCCCTCCTCATTCTCTTCCTTTTCCCTCTGCCATAAATCCTTTATAGGAGTTCCCATTGGTACCAGCAAAGTTGATCAATTGCAGGACCTTCCCTGCTGTTTGAACTCAGCTAACAAGCCATTCATAACTACAAACAGACATAATTTTTTAAATAGCTCTAATCCTCCTAATGATCTCCTTATAAGGGAATACCAGTTGCTTTGCTTTCGCTTGAGTTTAAAGGATAATTTCAGAAAAGCCTATTTTTCTATTAAGGGATGCTGCTTATCATGAACAATTACTGTGTTTTTCCTCTTTTTTGTAATTGTGCACTGTGTCTGCAACATTTTCGCATCTTGTCCTCCACAAATTAATGTTAATGTTTCTGTACCTGGGAAGGCAAATTTGGGCTCAAATGAAACCTTCTGAGATGCTCTGTGATCTGGGTTTGCTGCCTTTATTTCTTACCAATAGAATAAACTACTAGGGTAAGAGGGGTAGGGACAAAGACCATTTACCAGTTCTCATGGGCAAGCCATTACTAAGTAATGAGCCTTTGTCTCACTTCACTAGCCATGATTTGCTTTAAGCAAGTCTTTTAATGCCAGATTCCTCTCAGAACTACTCTGAAAAAATGTTGTTTTATTCTGCCTAGTTGTAAGGTATTGTCATGAGAAGCATCCACTACCATATATGTTTTTGTTAATCTTTCTGTATTAGATTTAAGTCATGCTTAGGTAGTATGATTATTAGCATCCAGAAGAATTATACCCATTTTTGGTCTGTCAGAGAATCTGAAATATGGGGGAGGATATTTTATATTATAAAATGCGTGTCGACTTTATCTTTTCTTTCCTTTTTTCCCCCCTTCTCACATTCATTTTTCTGTAACGGCCCAGAAGTTGTTTTTCTATTTTGCTCTTCACAGAAGCCGACATGAGACAGTATTGGTTTTTTTTTCCTGTACTTGTGTGACACATCAGCCCTTTGGAATAATACCTGAAGTAAGGAGATTAAAATCCCAGGCAACTGGATTTGAACCCTCTTTTAACCTCCAGTCACACAGTTAAACTGCCCCAGTCTTCTTAAAAAAGTAAACTAGAGAAAAAAATGTACTACTGAGCACACACCATTATTGTGCTCTACATTCCTCTAACTCCTGGGTTTGTCTACACTATGGGATTATTCTGATTTTACAATTAAACCATTTTGTAAAAGATTGTATAAAAGCCGAGTGCACTGGCCATAATTACTGAAGCCCATTAATTTCGGGTGGGTGTGCGTCCATGGTCCAAGGCTAGTGTCGATTTTTTGGAGCGTTGCACTGTGGGTAGCATAATCCCGTAGCTATCCCCATAGTTCCTACAACGTGGCGTCTCCCCTGCCCATTGGAATTCTGATTGAGAAACCCAATGGTATTGATGGTGCAAAACACAGTGTCGCGGGTGATTCTGGGTTTACAATGATTCGGATCAACACTCATTCCTTTCCTCCATGAAAAGCAACAGCCAGACAATCATTTTGCGCCCTTTTCCTGGATTGCCCTATGGCAGACCATAACGCCAATGGGCAACCATGACAGAGAGCCCGTCTCCATGACACTTAATTATTTTCTACTTCGCTCCAACCGTATGCTCCTCACTGGATTGCTAACAGCGGCGGTACTGCCAGTCGTACACAGCAGCATTCATTTTGCCCTATGTGCACAGGATAGCAATGAGATCGGATTCCATGTTGTCTCTGTCACACGATTCTAAGCCACTCGCCATTGTAAATTGGCAATGATGATTGACGGTTATTTTACAGCTCGTTCCTGTAACACCACTCCGTTGGCTAGCTGTCTGGGTGCACCCTGGCTTGAGGTCAGGCCGGGAGGCGCGAAAGTGCAAGAAATGGGAATGTGAAGCTGGCCCCGAAGATCAAAATACCCTGGCTTTAGGTACGATAAAGAGTTCAGGTCCTGCCTAGGAATCAATTAACTGGTAGCGAAAGGCCAGACGTGTACTAGATGTTGAACACCCACGAGAATGTGCCTACCCAGAGAACAGCACTACTAGCAAGACGCCGTCACATGCACACATGAATCCCGCCAGAATATCGGATCGAGCATACAGTGCCGAATTACAAATGGGGGGTGCCCCATGCAGAACAAACCCTCCAAACCCGTGTTTCCTCGGCTCACCCGCCCCACTCCCTCCTAGGCTACGTGCGAGTGTCCCCCATCCAGATGTTGGTGTGCATGAAGTAACATTACAACGAAATTGCCCAGGATATAAACATGACTGGTTAGATGAAGATAAAAAGTGAGGTCGCCCCGAAAGCCGGCCAAGGCCCTCCTAACAAAAACGCCGATAGCCTCCTTATGCCCTCAAGATCCAGGCAGAACATTTACAGACAGCGCTAAGCCGCGGGGAGACGGAGGCCGACCATAGAACCGCTGCCTCTACATGACAGTCCAGGCAATGTCCAGAATCTTTTCTTTATCCCTACTAATCAGAAACAACCGGCCCCCGTCAGCTGGGCTAGCTATGGAGGCTCAGCCCCAGCCTGTGAGCTCCAATAATAGGAATAAGCACCCCTAGCCTTACCAACGCTTCCGTTTCTCTTCATTGCTACTCGATGGGATCTGTGACATTATTCGCGGGCAGTCATTCCCTATTTTACCCAGGACCGCCCCCTGCCGACCTTCACGCTGGGAGGGTGTGCCCCAGCGCGAGCGTGCCGCACTCACCCGCAGCTGGATCCCATTCGATGTACGGAAAAAGCCCAGACTCATAATGTACGCTACCGTCTGCCCACTGGGGAGGGGAGGGACAGAGGATATTTGCTGTCATCGCTGACACCAGCATTCAACATGATTAACTACCCGTGCAGCTACCTCGACACCAGTAGATGACAGAGCTTTTAACGTTCGGGTGAACCCATTTTTGTTTGAACCAAAAAGGCATAAACTTGACGGACACCTCTGCTCTTTTTTTTTACTCCCTCTCTCTATTCCAGCAGGGCGGTCAGGAGATGGTAAAATTCTCTTAACTTTCCTAAGTACCCTGAAAACACCCCGGTATCCAATTATGCCCAAGCCCATAGTTTGACCCATACAGGCATTGCGAACCGTCTCAGCCCCGAAGAATGCAAATACTTTCGGAGAAGTTGTCTCGGACGATTTGTGGGATAGCTGCTTGAGTTCCTTCAGTTACCCACCACCTTCTCTCCCCCTCCACGAGTTGTCCCTCTCCTCGATTTCTTTGGGCTTTCCGTTAACCACTTGCTCACACAGCGCCCAACCTGATTCACGCGGATCTGGATCTGTGCATCCGCTCAAGTGCAAGCCACTGATACACAGATTTAGTTCTCTCACACCAATTCCGCCGATCACGGGTTCATTCACCTGCCACCGATTTGGCATTTCTGCTCTTCATGTACACAGTTGAGCTTTGATAGAACGTTTGTGTTCTCCCCAAATATATACACGCAATCAGATCCTCCATATGTTACTGCTCCCGTAGCCTAGGATACCATGCTGGTAGTCCCCTCTCTCTATTTTGGTGATTTGGTACGAACTGTCCTCCTGCACTCGTGCAGGAGTCCAAAAGAGCTTTCTCCACGCTAGGGCAAACGAGGTGACCCTTAACTTGACTAACTGTTGAACAAAAAAGGTGTTCGCGGGGCTTTCCTGTTTCAACCTTACCTGCGCCAGTTGCAATCCGAGTTCAGAATTGGGACTCCTCCAGCAAGCGAGTGCGTGCGGAACTCATTAGTGGGGCACTGTGGAAGAGGTACCCAACCTGCCCCGGAGCAGCCAAAATAATATAGCCGTACACAATACAATGCGGTGCTCACTAACCCTATAAGTGCCGATGAATGAGCAGATTATATCAACAGAATTTCCAGCGCTCCTCCCATCGTCCCCATCCTCGTCTCGGGAGGAGTACTAGAAAACCGGATTTTAAAGAGTCCGTACATTATATAAAGGGCCTCATATAACCTATTATAGCCAGTGTGCTTCAACAGGTGCAGATTAAATGCGAATATATACGCTGCTAATCGATTTAAACGTTGTAGTTGTAGACCATGTGGCCATCTGATGGCCATGCCACGCTCCCTCGGCAGGTGCCTGACTCCCGATCTAAAACCCCAAATATATTTTACGTCAAATTGGTGATGTAGAAGGGAGGGACCAGAATGCCCTTCTACAACAAGATGAATTCCAATTCAAATATAACTAGAGCTTGTTATAACTGAAGTCACACAAAGCTGTGCAAATTTTGTGCAAATGTCTGCCAATTGGACTACCATCATGGCCTCCCCTTAGGGTACACATCTTCTATAACAGAGCATTTCGCCTATAGGTGAACTGAAAATCGCTGAAATGCAATAAAGTGGCTTGCTTTTATGTGTCCATGTATAACCCTCTCACTCTAAACACACCTCTAGACTTGTGCATACTAACCGTTGCAGTCCATTTGGATTGATCAGCACCTTTCTTTCCTATCTGTCCCTTCCTTATGAAACAGTGTATATTTTATATAAATTTAGTTGGACAGGTCGGCCATTTCTTGTTCGTGGAGGGATGTGCTCCTTCACTCATCCTCGTCTCATGAAATGTGACGAACTAAATGCACCTCCTGTCTTCCATGAGGAGCTACATATCTCATAGCTTGTATAGCCCTGACCTGGCTAATTTGAGGCAAACAAATAGTCTATATATATCTACCATTGCTCCCATCGTGTTAATTATTTCCCCTTTAATTCTACCCTCCTCCCTTCCTATGTCTTGTCCTTGCGACTGGAAGTTTGGTAGGAGAGATAGACTGATTTGTTTTCTAACTTAGTCCAGGGCATAGCGTTCATTATATTGTCGGCTCTCTACGCGAAGAGTAACTGAAGTCATGTTGCTTTAGCCATGCGAACATCACAGCTCTCCTCGAAAAAAGAATGTAATGGGCGGATGTCAACACTTTTGTGTTTTCGTATTAACATATAGGCAGTGCGAAGGGGAAGAATCATATAGCATATACATACCTGCCCCTGGAAATTTCCACTATATGCATCCGACGAAGTGGGTATTCATCCACGAAATCTCATGCTCCAAAATGTCTGTTCGTCTATAAGGTGCCACAGGATTCTTTGCTGCTTTTACAGATTCAGACTAACACAGCTACCCCTCTGATACAGACGTATGCATTACCCAAATGTATGTGATTTACTTTGCTGAGAATGCTGGAGCAGAAATAGAGCTTTCCTGAGCACAGTTATGTACAACCAACCCTAACATTCAAATGGCCTTTCTTAAGGCATATGCCAATCTGTTTCTTAAAAGGCATGAAATGTAGTGTCAGTCATTAAGGCCAAGTGTTTCCCTATTCATCCCTGCCTCTAGAAATGTGTCTATTTATTCTTAGTCAATAGTTCTGATCTCAAGATGAAACCACCTTGTCACATCAGCCATGCAAACTCCCACACAGTACACCTTCGTCAATTTCATCTGGATGAGGATTGCTGCCCAGAAATGATACACAATTTTAAATTAAAAGAACAATAATTGATAGGTGGCAGCTGAACCAGCCGGACGCCCCCTTCTGCCAACAGCATGCAAACAGGTCCAGAAAGGGAACCCCTTCTTATTTCTCTGCATGGCCCTGCTTGGAGTGGGACTCTGCCTGTGGTGGGGAGAGCACCAGTACTTCCTCTGGTCAGCAAGTGCAGAGAGCAGCTGGGGAGAAGGACAGTCTCTGAGTCACTGGCCAATCTGGACAGGTGCTTACAGGGGACTGAAGTATCTTACTCTGCCCCCACTGGCATTCCAAGTAAGTTGGAGCAGCAGGAGAGGAGATGTGACACTCAGAGTCATGATTTATTCCCTGCTCTTCTCCACATGCTGCTCGTTGTGCAGGACAGACTGTACAGTCCATAAGATCATCCTTCCAGCTAGTGAGAGAAGTCCACAGGATCCACCCACAGTCATCGCATTTTCCATGGTATCTCCTATACTGCAAGTTCCACAGTGCAGTGAATACAGCAACACACACCATTCTGATTTTTAATGGCATCCTATTTATATGTCTGGCTTCTCCATGTGTAAAGTAATTCAGTGTTGCAACACCTCTGAAATAAGCAATAGCATCAATGCTTTATCTTCCCTAACAAGCATTTTTCAATAAACGTTCTTAAATGCAGAGGGAAAGTATTGACCTGTTAATACTCATGCATTGCTCTTTGCCTTACACCAGGAATGATGCATGGATAATTCCTCGTAAGTTTCATATTCAGTGGATGTGAGCAGAACACATCAGAGCTCTTGATCTTCTGTCTTAAAGGCATATGATTCAGCTAAAAATGAGACAGAGCCTCTTTTCAGTGTCCAGGTAGACTTTCTTTCTTAGCAGAACTGGTTTCACTGGCTAATTTTTACTAGCATAAAACACGACAGATTATGTTGGTGCTGGACACTTGGGTTCTCTGATTATTTGAACCTTGCTTAGCTGGAGCATGAAACCTGAGATGATCAAGTTTGTGTCACATGACATGAGGATGCTTAAATTACCCAGAAATAGCCCCACAGAAATGTATCATTCCTCAAAGTTACATCTCACAGTCAAACGGAACTATTTGAATGAATTGTGTCTCTTTGCCTAAACAGTTAATCAAGTTCGAGTTCAGCATGTGCTACATGAGACAATGGAAGGAGCCATCCTTAGGGGATAGCACATTTGAATGATGAGCTGAATTTTCCATCATTACAAATTCCCTATCTTCTACAAAATGAGATTTATGCTCATTTCCACACCTGTTTCGTCCTCCTGATGTTCTGTTATTTGTAATGAGTTGTTTGGGAGCATGCAATGTAGCCCACATTTCTAACTTAGCTCTTTTATTTTTAACATAAGTATTTTCCCCACCCCTGGTAGCAATGGACCTTTTTCTCCTGTTCTACCACATTAGTTAACGTGGCAGTTACTCCTTTCTCCCCAGAAATAATATTCATCCTTCCATTGTCAACTCATTTTGGTACAAAGCTTTTAACATTTCTTTCCTTAACCAATGTTGAGATAAGGGATGGGCCGAGCTGGGTTAGAATAAAGCCAGAACTAACCGGACCAGCTGCGAAGATTCACCCCAAGAATTGTTGCTGAGGTTGGAAAATATTTAGTTAATCTTGAGCCCAGTCCTCCAGTCCTTATTCAGATCTCTATCAGGCTTAATTCCCAAGGAAACCAGCAGGAGTTTTGCCTATATAAGGCTTGCAAAAGGACTGTGAGATAGAGCAGGAACTTTCTTCACTCACTCCCAACATGGCAGAGGTTTTTCTCATGAGATCAGACCAAAGACTTCAGGTCAAAGAGGTTCAGATAAACGTCCGGGACCACGTCATGCACTTTCTACTGCTGACTTTCAAATAAAATTCCCATTGATTTCAAAGGACATTTCGCCAGAAACACAGTTAAGTAAAGTCTTTAGGATTTAGCCTTTGCCAAGTATATAAACCTTTGGCTGCTTCTCTCAGCTAAACTGAAGAGCTGAACCTTTGGAATTATTTGCAAAATAGCAAGTTAGAGTCACATAGGATCACTTCTTTGTTTTCAGTTACCATGTAGTTAGCACTGCCACGTTTTGTTTGATGTTTCAGATTCCAATGAATTCCAAGTGAGACAAAATGAAACTTAGTTCAAAGCAGCTGGTTTCAGATTGAAACTATACATCAATTCAGCTCCATTTGAAATTGGGCCAAAATAGGTAAATGAGTATGACACGCAAACCTTTGTGATTTATCTTTGCATTTATTAGTTATATTATTTATTTATATCACAGTAGCACCTAGATGCCCTGACTGAGACTTAGGCCCCGTTGCATTACGTGCTGTACACACACTATGGGTTTGTCTTCTCTACGGGGGAGATTGACGCTGCTGCAATCGATGCAGCGGGTGTCGATTTAGCTGGTCTAGTGAAGACCCACTAAAAAGACAGCAGAGTGCTTTCCGGTCGACCCCAGTACTCCAGCTCCCTGAGAAGATTAAGGTAAGTCGACCGGAGAGCATCTCCCGGCAATGCAAACCAATGAAGACACCGGGGTAAGTCGATCTAAGCTATGTCAACTTATTCACGTAGCTGGCGTAGCATAATTTAGATTGACTTACCCCAGTAGTGAAGACAAGCCAATAGTAAGAGACAGTCCTTGTGCCAAAGAGTTTGCAATCTACAATCTAAATAGATCAGACTGACCGAAAGAGGGAAGAGAAACAGAAGCACTGAGAGATGAAGTGACTTACCTGAGATGAGACAGCAGATCAGTGGCAGAGCTGAGAATAGAACCCATACTGCCGGACTAACACACTAGTATCGCTTAGGGTGACCAGACAGGAAGTATGAAAAATCAGGACGGGGGTGGGGGGTAATAGGAGCCTATATAAGAAAAAGATCCAAAAATCGGGACTGTCCCTATAAAATCGGGACATCTGGTCACCCTAGTATTGCTATTCATTGGACTGCAATGCCCCTCCTGTGTTTGAGGAAGGAAGAGATTCTTGAAACAAGAAGCTAGGAATATCAGCCTGGTATCCTGATTCACCATCTGCTGTTCTATCCATTGGACCATGCTGCCTTCCAACGTTAATACTTCACGCCTCCCCTTCTCTCAATCCCACTCCAAGATATCGGCTGCCTCACAGCCTGTGGTACTGAAAAAGGCCTACCACAAAGACATGAATACAATGGCATGAGGGAACTGTATTTTCTAGTATCAGGGAGTAGCAGTGTTAGTCTGTATCCACAAAAACAAGGAGTCTGGTGGCACTTTAAAGACTAGCAGATTTATTTGGACACAAGCTTTCGTGGGTAAAAAACATCACTTCTTCAGATGCATGGAGTGAAAATTACAGAAGCAGGCATTATATAATGACACATGAAGAGAAGGGAGTTACCTCACAAGTGGAGAACCAGTGTTGACAAGGCCAATTCAATCCGGGTGGTTTTTTTCTAGTTCTTTCTTTGCTCTGAAAAATAGATGAGGTATGTTCTCTCTCTTAAAAGGAAATAAAGTACTAGACACAGATGGTCCAACCTGCTACCAAAATGACTGGAAAGTTATAGCTGTTCAACAGATGATAATTTCCCATCCTGCCCATTGGAGGACTGATGTCAAGCTGTCAGCAGGAAAACTCAAGCCAGAAATTCCTACTCTGTATTTAAAATGGGGCTTATGGTAGAACGGTTGATACCAAGCACATCCTGAGAAAGGCCCTACACCTACTGGGCCAGAACTTCAGATTCTTAGATTCCCATTGACATCAGTGCAATTTGCACATGTCCAAGAGCTGCCTTGTATGTTTTAGACTCATCTGGCTCACGCAGCATAAACCAGACATACTGATGCACGTCATGTTGATGCTAAGCGATACCTCAGGAACTCTTAAGGTCTGAAGCTCCTGCTCAAAGTGCCACATTTTGGGCAATGATTCATGTTAGTCCATCCTTGCTCCCAGGACCAATAGGTTAGCACTGTGTGAATTCATCATCACTTCAAGAAAAGTAATATTAGCTACTTAACAGAAACAGACTGAACCCCTTAGTAAAACGAGGTAATTCATTAAGGGGGTGTCTATACTGCAATCACAGAGTGTGGCTGCAGTTTGTATAGACATACCAAGCCTTGCTTTAATGTAGCTAGGTCTGGTATTGGAGCGGTAACAGCACTGGCTTCACCATGGATTGTAAAAGCCCACCAGGAAGCCTACGTAATTACTCATGGGGCTAGGCCGTACTGAAACCCATGCAGCCGCTGCTCCATGGCTCCAGTAGCCAAGCTAGCTACATTAAAACGAATTCAGATATGTCTACACAAATTGAAATCATACCCCAGGATTGCAGTATAGACATTGTGACAGGGTCCCCATGGGCACAACCTGAACTGTGGGACCAGTGAGCCCTCCAAGCCACCAGCCTCGGCTGGCTTTCACACTGTAATGCTACTGTCAAGCTCCAAGCCTCTGACAGGCACTGCATTCACACAGCCATCCATAAGCAGGGACACACCCAACTGAGTTACACGAAAGATCTCCCAGCCAATAGGAAGGATTCAGCCAATTCCCCCCAGCTCCCCAGCCTTGCACCCCAGAAATATACCATCTAGCTCTGCTCAAGACTCCCTTATGCAATGTAAGCTCATTAATAAGTTTGCCACTTCTTCATAGGAAAGTGGATATGCACAGCCTTGTACTCTGAGCTAAGATTCCCCAAACACTTCAGCCAAAAACACACGGTTTTAGATAAAATAGAAAACAGATGTATTAACTACAGAAAGTTAGATTGTAAGTGGTTATAAGCAGAAGACATAAAGATCAAAGTTGTTTACCTAAGAAATGAAAATAAATTCACAGTCTAAATTCTAACTTAAACAGACTAAAGGCTTGTCTACACTGGCATTTTACAGCAGTGCAACTTTCTCACTCGGCGATGTGAAAAAACACACCCCTGAGCACAGCACATTTCAGCGCTGTGTAGCGCCAGTGTAGACAGAGCACCAGCTATGCCCCTCATGGAGGTGGATTTTTTTAAAGCACAGGGAGACATACATGCAATTATAGTACATCAAGTTCAACAGGATATTAATGTTCAGCAGATCAAGACTTTTTAAATGATACTTCACAAGGTACACTTTGTACAAAATATATCAGAATCATATGGCGCTACTTTGCGGTACAGAGTGTCACAGACACACCCTCAGACTTTAGGCTATGGGGGGGTGCCAAAGTGAAATCGCAATAATGGAAACGTGTTCAAAAATGGGCACAGCTGAAGTCCCCTTTCTGTGTGTTTCAAACAAATATGACAGGAAATGACTATCTTCATTATACAGGAAGAGGCAACAATCTTTATATGGAAGGCTGCATAAAATTGTAAAATATTATGTGGTTTTTTTTTTTATTGAAGACTTCTAACCTCAATTTTTTGCAGCTGGACTTTGAAATTTGGCAGAGCAATAGCTCTGGGATCAAGGAAGTGCCTTTTGCTGCTGCATGAAAATCCATTCAGATTTGGCTGAGTTATAAGATGTCAGAAATCACCACTGCCCCTTGCTGTTTCACACAGCATAGTTTGTTTTTGAGTTGCTGTTAGGCTGCATGGAGCCTGCCTTACATGGTTGAGTGACTTCAGATAAACATGCAGCAGTTTATCTGTAAGGGGGATTGGATGTTGCGAATAGTGAATAATAAAGAACACAAACATGGTTGAGCTTTAGAGTTCAAACTGATATCACCAAATGCTTTTTCCAGTGCTCATCCAGCAGCTAATGATGAGGCTAAAGTTTAAAATGGTAATTTCAACTTGTGGTGTATGTTTAGCAGAGAGCATATCCAAAACACAAATGCAAGTTGTGATGAATGGGGGCTAGATCTGTACAACTTAGGAATTCTGACTGGTATTGTGAAGCTGTACTATGAAAAACTACTGCATTATGAATGTCTACATGCACGTGGATGCACCACTGCTGATAGAGCCCATAGCAGGTATAGCCCAGACATAGACAAAAGAAAACGCTTACGGTTAACTACAGCACTTAGACCTCACAGATGTTATGCAAAAAGATGCTATATTCTTATAAAAAACAGTTTAGCTGATTTCTCTGGAGGGAGGAAGGAAGGTAGGAGAAGTGGAAACTTACTAGGAGTAGAATAAAACAGGCCAGGTGACAGAAGGGGTTTAACTAAAGAAACACTCAGAACTGCAGAGATATAGGAAGAAGGGGACACATATCAGGGCCCAAATGGGGCTCTGGGTGATCACTACTTCCCACCACCCAACACAGATGTAATGAGGTTAAGTGGTCTCTGTATAAAGAAATGAAAACTACTGATTATTCCTCAAGAAAGGCTTTTCATGAGTTATGGCCATAAATGCAACACAGAAGACAAGCAAACTTTTACTATTATTTTTAATAGATTATTAGAGTTGGAAGGGACCTCAGGAGATCATCTAGTCCAACTTCCTGCTCAAAGCAGGACCAATCCCCAAGTGGCCCCCTTATGGACTGAACTCACAACCCTGCGTTTAGCTAGCTAATGCTCAAACCACTGAGCTATCCCTCCCCCCTACAGCATTAATGTAATCTGAGATCAAATTATCCCAGCACTACCATTCTTAATACTATAGTGTCAGTACAACTTGAGATCAAAGCAGCTTGAGCAACCCAGACTTTACCTTATTCTGCATGCAACCAGACTATTTTACTTTAAAACTTTACTCTGCCGAGAATATGTTACCCGTTAATCAACCGCTCTTTGCATTGGCCATGTGCAGATAGTCGGTGCAGCTCAGGTTTCCTCGGTTCAGGGGATGCAGGTCAGACCGATCAAAGAGAATAACTTCTTAGACCAAGACACACACACACACACACACACACACACACACCTGAGGTTCTACATATTTAATCTCATCTGCCCACTGTGTTTTGAAGCAGGTCAACCAATCAGGTTAGGCCAAATTTAGTGTTGTCGTTTTGGCTGTATAATTCATGCTTACTTATTTTCTTGTAGCCAATTATTGTTTTAGTTTATAAGTTATGCCCAAGGAGATAACTTACTTCTATGTAGCCCACCGTCTCTACTGTGGTTTTCCTTAGTTCGCTAGGTAACTTACTTCTAAATGGGCTATTGGCTTGATTGTGGGTAAGGTTATCTTGAAGACCTATGCCTAAAGGCCTAGCCCATCAAACCCACATAGGAATCAGTTTTTTGGCTGCAGTGTCTCTTAACCACAAGTTCCAAAGGTGGTTTCAATAAGCCGTACCCAGGGGCATGACATATTGTACCATATAGGAGTCAACATAAAATGTTGTCTGGTTGTAGGCGTCTTTTGACCACAAGTTGCAGCTTAATTTTGCAAAGCTTGCTTTTTAAAGATAATTTTGTGAAGCTCATTTTTTAAAGCTTCCGGAAGTTTTAGGCCTAACATTGGCAATATTGTTGTTCATCTTAAACTTGACAATACTCTTGCTCAAATTAATCACAGGAACAAGGGGAGTGAGACAAGGATAGTGGGACAGGAGACACAAAGGTCACAGAATCAGTGTGAGAGGCTCCAGGAGGAAAAGTCACCCAGCATGTAGAAGCCTCATGGGGCAGGGTGGCCCTGCCCTCCTGCCTGAGCTCGGATAGCTGCAAGGACTCTGGACAACACAATGATCTCAGACCCCCCCGAGGCTAAAGAATGCCTTGGAGTGGTGAGGAAACTGAAGCAGGGACATTCAGTCAGTGTTTATTGCTTTGTAGGATCTGCATTCACCTGTGCTTTGCATGATTAAGTATAGAAGAGCATAAAGATGTTAGACTGTGCAAAGTGTGAGGGTATATGCTTTATAACTGCTGCATGGACCTGAGAGAGTTAAGCTGTGAACCAGAAGTGTCACACCTTTTGGGTGGTTTCTAGGAGAGGGACTTGATTAGGTAACCATGGTATCTTGGGGGTCGGCGCTGGACCTGAGACCTAGGGCAGGTGGGCTGAAGAGCCTCATTTCCAAATAGGGGCAGGAGACTGAGAAAAATGTGCCAGAGAGGCCAAGGGAGGCCCAGAAAACGTGACAGAGAGGCCAAGGGAGGAACTAACACTGCCTGCTGGATCTTCAGAAGCTTAACACACCCCCAGGGATCCAGAGCAACAGAGGCAGTCCTAGTGCGTGGCCAACAGGGGGTGCTCGTGAAGATCTGTGACACAAGGGAAGTCCTATCTGTATTATGTGTTTCCTGAGGTCTTGACTAAGACCAAGCACACTAATCATTAGCATTCAGACAAACAGATATGTGGAATGAATGAATCGCACATTTTCTGGAAATGGCAACTCTCTCATTCCACATTCAGAGGCTGCACCAAGAAATTATTGGGCTGAGTCATAGGCAAAAACAATGTCCAGATTGAGAGAGAGTCATCAACCAGAAAACCAAATAGACGTACCCAACAATTGCCCTAAAAGAGAAAGTGAGAACTGGAAATCTAGGCTGAATGATTGGAAACTGTGGCTGATCCTTACTCTGCTATTCAAAGGCACTGAATAGTCACCATAACAGCCTGCAGCTACAATGGGGTGTGTCATTATTGATCCTTGGCACTCTGTTTTATCAAGGTCTCATGGCTTGGCCAGAATCCAGTTGTGAACTCCCTCAAGGTGTTATCTTGGGGAAGGTTTCTGACTGCCCAATAACTGAGTAGCTCCATTGCACACTTCAGCATCTCATCAGTGACATTTCACCAGGAACACTGTATTTCGAACATCCCATGAGTAAGACCACATCAGTATAGACCCCTGTAGTAATTAATGCTGGGAGCGACGATGGCCTGCAAATGTCAGATGATGGAACATTGGGCCATGAGATTTACACGTGGCGATGAGGTGTGGACCCTGCCTGTCAGTGAAATGGCTTTTTGTTCTGCAACAAGTAAACTGAGCGGTGGCTGAAGTTTGCAATGTTCCTTCTCTAGACTAGTTTATTTTGCTCTATGCAAATCCTTGCCAGCCTATTACATCTGGAGAGCACCTTAAAAAAATGGCAAAGGCCTGAAATACAACACAGCTGATTTCTTCTCTGCCACAATGCTCTGGTTCTTTTGGCACAGGGTGCAGGGAGGTAAGTGGTGGTGGTGGTGGAGAAGTGTAAGGGGCCATGAAACATTTTCTCTGTAAATTATGCACTAGTTTTTCCTGTGGCAAAAAACACACTGTTTCATTTTTTAACCCCACTAATGTATTGTAGGCATATACAGAGACAAAGGTCCAGATTCACAAAGGTATTTAATGGAAGGAAAGAGCCTAAATACTTTTTGTGGATCTAGGCCTAAATGTGTAATTGATCGAGGGAAAGGTGATACAGGACAGGTTGATAGTTCTGGCAAATGGGCTATAAATTCTGATCTCCTGACTTAGACACTGAAGTCACCTCTGCTCTCTCTTCTGAACTCCAAGAGGCCATTGCGATCTTCAAGGGTCAGACTCTGCCTTTGATTACATCAGACTAAATACAGAGTAGCACCATTGTGTTCAGTGGCGTTAATTCAGATTTAGATTAATATGAGTGAGAACAGAATCTGGTACCTAAGAGACTGATCCAAAGTCGACTGGAGTCTTTTCATTGACTTCAGTGGTCTTCAGATCAGCCAGATTAGCCAGTGGGTAAAGCACAGGACCGGAGTTGCTAGGTGTAGATTCTCTTTCCAGCCTCTGTCACATTCTCACTGTGTGTCACATGGAACCAAATGACAACTGCCCCTGAGTGTGCTGGGGAGTAGGGGGACAAAACGATGAAGAGAAGCCCTTCTTCCCATAATGCATCTGGACAGGAAATGACCTTAATATGCTCCTGACATTAATTAGTCTGAATCAGCCCGAATGCTTCTAGGCACTCAGCACTGTCCAGTGCTGGCTGTCGGCTAAGAAACCATGATCTAGCCCCATGTCTAGAATTATTGGGATTTGGTTAATCCCAGCTCAGTTTGTCTGGGGACAGAAAAAGTTCTTCCAGGGCACAATCTCATATCGTACATGTTATTGTCCTGCAGATCAGATGTTTGCTTTCTCTTTAAAACAGAGACACAGTGTAGGGTGCTCAGCTAGCGTGAAGCTGTCCTGCTCTGAAGCCCATAGCTCTCAAACTGTTGCAGGGACCATTGATGGCAGTGGTTTTGGACGGAGAGTCAGCTGGTCACCCAGGATTGGCTTCTCCTCCTTGTTTCCAGCTGTTCTATTTAATTAAAAGGCCATTTATGGTATGTCTACCCTGCACACAAAGCCCAGGCTCTGACTCAGGTTTGAGCCCAAGCCCCTCTTCCATCCACACTCAAATGCTCTGACTCGGGTCAGCAAGCACCCAGGTCCTGGACCTCCAGTAAGGCGATGGGTCAGAGCCCAAGTCCCAGTGTGACTCAGGTCCATGCCCTCTCATTTTGGAGCGTGGATGCAGTTCAACTACAGATCCCAGTGAGCAGATCTATGTAGTGTAGTATGGACGTGTTAGCATGGCTGTGGGACACGGGTCCAGCAATTGTAAGCCTGGGTTACACTGCAGCGTGGATGCTCAAGAACAGGCTTGGAAATACCATGTCTACAAGCCCAGGTCCCACAGACCTGGGTTTACAGGTGCAGTATAGACATACACTTAACAAGCATTAAATCCTCTCCTAATGTTAGTTTTCCAGGGAGGCAATTACTGTGGTTGCCATGGGACTCTTCTGTGGTGAGGAACAGGAAGGTAGGCTGTCTGACTCCACACCAAGGTGAATGGAGTGAGGAGTCCACCCCCTGATGAATGGAGGGGGGTGGTCTACACAATATAATCTCTCTATTAAGATGCTTATCACTATGGGAGAGTTTGAGCATCCTTGGAAGCAGAGTTTCCAGACCGAGCAAGCTCGTTCTATGAGATGTCTTCTGGGTGACTGAAACATAAAAGTCAGAACTGGCGACTAACATGATATCAAAAGGGCATGGACGTACATAGAATCATAGAACTAGAAGGGACCTGGAGAGGTCATCTGGTCCAGACCCCTGCACTCGTGGCAGGACTAATGATCTAGACCATCCCTGACAGGTGTTTGTCTAACCTGCTCTTAAAAATCTCCAACCTCCACAACCTCCCTAGGCAGTTTACTCCAGTGCTTAACCAGCTTGTCAGTTAGGAAGTTTTTCCTAATGTCCAACTTAAACCGGCCTTGCTGCAATTTAAGCCCATTGCTTTTTGTCCTATCCTCAGTGGTTAAGAAAAACAATTTTTCCACAGTGCTCCTTCCTAAGCAGTCATTTCCCATTTTGTATGTAGGCAACTGAATGTTCCCTCCTCAGTGGAATACTTTGCATTTGTCCTTATTGAATTTCATCCTATTCACATCACACCATTTCTCCAGTTTATCCAGATCATTTTGAATTTTAATCCTACCCTGCAAAACACTTGCAACCCCTCACAGCTTGGTATCACCCACAAACTTTACAAGTGTACTCTCTTTGCCATTTTCTAAACCATCGATGAAGATATTGAACAGAACAGAACTGGACCAGAACTTGATCCCTGCGGGACCCCACTCATTATGCCTTTCCAGCATGACTGTGAACCACTGATAACTACTCTCTGGGAATATTTTTCCAACCAGTTTTGCACCCACCTTATAGTGGTTCCATCTAGGTTGCATTTCCCTAGTTTGTTTATGAGAACATCGTGCTGGACAGTATCACAAGTTTTACTAAAATCAAGATATACCACATCTGCCACTTCCTTCCTAGCCACAAGCTTGTTACCCCATCAAAGAAAGCTTTCAGGTTGGTTTGACATGATTTGTTTTTGACAAATCCATACTGACTGTTACATATCACCTTATTATCTTCTAGATGTTTGCAAATTGATTACTTAATTGTTTGCTCCATTATCTACATTAAGGGCTAGACCCTCTTGCCCGGATTTGCTGCTTGAGAATTGCCAGTGCCCAAATCAAGAGATCAGATGTTTAATACTAATCCTAAATATTCCAGAATGGCAGGGAATTAATCAGCACAACTTTGCTAGTCAATAACCCTGTGTCTGTGTCTGCTTCCCCAAGGCACTCAGATGAGGCCAACCTTAATTTGCTGGCATTAGGAAGATAATCCTTTGACTGTTTGGTGTGTTTAATTGTGATAGGGAGGATGGAAGCAAGGGTCAGGAACTAAACTGGGCCTCAGATCTGGGTCCAGTCCCTGCGCAATAGCACTTGCCAGCCTTGCAGAAGGATTTCGAGGTTTCATTAATTAATATACATAAAGTACGTTAAAATCCTTGGATGAAATAATAAAGCAAAGTAGTTTTCTTATTCTCAAGAATGAAAATTCCTCTAAACTCACCGTGTGTATAACACAGGCTGTAGAATTTCACCCAGTTGCCCCTGCATTAAGCACAATAACTTCTGAATCACTGAAACCACTTCGAGGCAGGCAACCAGTTGCGAAGACATCAAATGATGGAGAATCTACCACTTTCCTTGGTAGTGTGTCCCAATGGTTAATCACTCTCCTGTTAAAAATGGCTGCTTTATTTCCAATTTGAATCTGCCTGGCTTTAACGTCCAGTCCTTGGTTCTTGTTCTGCCTGTCTCCACTAGATTAGAGAGCCCTTTAGTACCCAGTGGTTTCTTCTATTTTAACGTGGTATATTACATCAAAATATCCATTCCATGCCATCTGACTCATTGACTCTGTTCCATATATCAGCGTTATTGCCTGAGGAGAAAAGAAATGAAAATATTATATCTCATCACATGAGGGTTTTCAGTGAGTTATGAGCCAGGATTTCTCCTATGTCTGTACTACTGAAGTAATATTTGAACAGTGCCTCTCACCTTGCAAGATATCAATGTGCCCATCACCGAGTGCATTTGCAAAAGGAAAATTAAAAACACACACAGTTAGTTGACAAATGTCATCCTAGATTGTCTCCAATCCCACACAAGAGTATAATACTTTCGCCACAATCCTTCCTTGTAATGAATCTCAGAGGTACTGAAGACAAACACAACAACAATGTAAATCACACACAGGTGACAAAGGGAGAGGGACTAGAACCCTAGTTTTCTGTTCCAAAAACACAAGGCTCTAATACTGGAGCTAAAGGAGAACTGTTTCACCTAGTGAGCATCCAGAGTCCCTTTGTCTGTCTTTTGCCAGCCTTTAGAGAGCTGGTTCACAAAACCAGTACATTGCAATGTGAGTAGCCCCAGTGATTCCAGTGATATGATACTAACTTTGCTTAAAGTTAGGCACATGCTTAAGTATGGTGCTGAGTCAGGTCATTAGTAAGTGAATAATACATTTCTAACTGGTCGCCATTGCCTCGCAGCAGAAATGCTGATATAAATTGCTACTTACGTTCAACCTAGAGATGATTTTGCATCACAAATCTTAGCAATAAACATCCCTAAATTTTTGGGGCAGTTGGATCTGGATCTCAATCCGAACTTGACAACTGGTGAACTAATTATGTAATGGTTCAGATCAGAACTCCAGATCCAAAAGGTCCTGAAATATAATTGGATAATTTGATCTATGTAGCCCCCTTCCTGTTCACTGGCCCAGAGAGGGGAAGCGTGCCTTGGGAATTTTTACACAACGTTGGGAAACAGGGCCTGAGGCTCCTCTGTGTGCTCAGACCAGACCCACTCAGACAAACCACCAGGAACACAGCTTTATTCTGTAAAACATAGAACAGGATTACAGTCCAGCAGCCTCCTCTCGGCTTGCCTGCCACGTGCTCCCAGCTTCAGTCAGTGCTGATACTTCCTGCTGGGAGGGCAGAGGGAGCATTGTGTAACACAGCCCCCAAGTTACAAACATGTTCTAACTCCCACAATAACTGAACGCCAAAACAAACAAGCTCGTGTTCTCCTTTTGTGTCATTTAAATTCCACGCAGGGTGCTCTTTGAGCCCTTATTGGTCCTACCTGTAAAGAATATAGAACAGGATTATAGTCCAGCGGCCTCCTCTCTGCTTGCCTGCTAGGAGCTCCCAGCTTCAGTCAGTGCTGATGAGTCTTCCTGCTGGAGGGCAGAGGGTACATCCTGGCAGGAACCAGGAAGTTCTCCCAACATGATGCAGTTTGTAGTCCACAACTTAGAATAATAGAATCATAGAAGATTACTTGGAAGAAACCTCAGGAGGTCATCTAGTCCAACCCTCTGCTCAAAGCAGGACCAACACCAGCTAAATCATCCCAGCCAGGGCCTTAAAAACCTCTAAGGATGGAGATTCCACCACCTCCCTAGGTAACCCATTTCAGTGCTTTACCACCCTCCTAGTGAAATAGTGTTTCCTAATATCCAACCTAGACCTTCCCCACTGCAACTTGAGACCATTGCTCCTTGTTCTGTCATCTGCCACCACAGAAAACAGCCTAGCACCATCCTCTTTGGACGCCCCTTCAGGTAGTTGAAGGCTGCTATCAAATCCCTCTTCACTCTTCTCTTCTGCAGACTAAATAAACCCAGTTCCCTTAGCCTCTCCTCATAAGTCATTGCCCTAGCCCCCTAATAACTTTTGTTGGTCTCTGCTGGACTCTCTCCAATTTGTCCACATTCTTTCTGTAGTGGGGGGCCCAAAACTGGATGCAATACTCCAGATGTGGCCTCACCAGTGCCAAATAGAGGGGAATAATCACTTTCCTTGATCTGCTGGCAATGCTATGTGGGGGCCCACAGAGATTGGTTCTGGGTCCAGTTCTGTTGTCCACTGTAATTTCCAAGTCCTTTTCTGCAGAACTGCCACTTAGCCAGTTAGTCCCCAGCCTGTAGCAGTGCTCAGGAGTCTTCTGTCCTAAGTGCAGGACTCTGCACTTGTTCTTGTTGAACCTCATCAGATTTCTGTTGGCCCAATCCTCAAATTTAGGTCACTCTAGACCCTATCCCTACCCTCCAGCTTATCTGTCTTTCCCCCCCAGCTTAGTGTCATCCGCAAACGTGGTGAGGGTGCAATCCATCCCATTATCCAGATCATTAATGAAGATGTTGAACAAAACCAGCCCAAGACTTACCCGTGGGGTACTCCACTTGATACCAGCTGCCAACTAGACAATGAGCTATCGATCACTACCCGTTGATCCCGACAATCTAGCCAGCTTTCTTTCCACCTTATAGTCCATTCACATAATCCATACTTCTTTAACTTGCTGGCAAGAATGCTGTGGGGGACCATATCAAAAGTTTTGCTAAAGTCTAGGTATATCACATCCACTGCTTTCCCCATATCCACAGAGCCAGTTATCTCATCATAAAAGACAATCAGGTTGGTCAGGCATGACTTGCCCTTGGTGAATCCATGCTGACTGTTCCTGATCACCTTCCTTTCCTGCAAGTTCTTCTGGTCTGTAGTTCCCTGGATTCTCCTTCTTCAATCTTTTAAAGATGGGCATTATATTTGACATTTTCCAATTGTCCTGGACCTCCCTGATCGTCAAGGGTTTTCAAAGAAAATGTCCAATGGCTCTGCAATCAGATCAGCCAACTCTCTCAGCACCCTTGGTTGGATTACTTCCAGCCTCATGGACTTGTGGATGTCTAGCTTTTCTAAATAGTCCTTAACCTGTTCTTTCACCACTGAGAGCTGCTCACCTCCTCCCCATGCTGTGCTGCCCAATCCAGCAGTTTGGGAGCTGACCTTGTCTGTGAAGACTAAGGCAAATAAAGCATTGAGTACTTCAGCTTTTTCCACATCATCTGTCACTAGGTTGCCTGCCCCATTCAGTAAGGGTCCCACACTTTCCCTGACCTTATTCTTGTTGCTAACATACCTCTGGAAACCCTTCTTGTTATCCTTCACATTTCTTGCTACTGCAACTCCAGTTGTCCTTTGGCCTTCCTGATTACACCACTATATGCTCGAGCAATATCTTTATACTCCTCCCGAGTCATCTGTCCAAGTTTCCACTTCTTGTATGCTTCCTTTTTGTGTTTAAGCTCAAAGATTTATCTGTTAAGCTAAGCTGATCGCCTGCCATATTTGCTATTCTTTCTGCACAGTGCGATGGTTCATTCCTGTGCCCTCAATAAGGTTTCTTTAAAATACAGCCAGCTCTCCTGGACTCCTTTCCCCTCATATTAGCCTCCCAGGGGATCCTGCCCATCAGTTCCTTGAGGGAGTCAAAGTCTGCTTTTCTGAAGTCCAGGGTCCATATTTTGCTACTCTCCTTTCTTCCTTTTGTCAGGATCCTGAACTCGACCATCTCATGGTCACTGCTGCCCAGGTTGCCACCCACTTCTACTTCCCCTACCAATTATTCCCTGTTTGTGAGCAGCAGGTCAAGAGGAGGATGGCCCCTGGTTGTTTCCTCCAGCACTTGCCCCAGGAAGTTGTCCCAAACACTCTCTAAAAACTTCCTGGATTGTCTGTGCACTGCTGTATTGCTCTCCCAGCAGATGCCAGGGTGATTGAAGTCCCCCATTAGAACCAGGGCCTGTGATCTGGAAACTGATGTTAGTTGTCTGAAGAAAGCCTCATCTACCTCATCCTCCTGATCTAGTGGTCTATAGCAGATGCCCACCACAACATCACCCTTGTAGCTTTCGCCTCTCAACTTAACCCAAAGACTCTCAACAGGCTTTTCTCCAGTTTCACACTGGAGTTCTGAGCAGTTATACTGCTCTCTTACATACAGTGTAACCCCTCTTCTGCCAATCCCTCCTGAACAGTTTATACCCATCCAGGACAGTGTTCCAGTCATGTGAGTTAGCCAACCAAGTCTCTGTTATTCCAATCACATCATAGTTCCTTGACTGTGTCAGGACTTGCAATTCTTCCTGCTTGTTTCCCAGGCTTGTTGCATTCATGTACAGGTACCTAACATAATTAGTCAATTGCCCTACTTTCTCAGTATGAATCAGGAAGCCTCTCCTGTTACACCCTTCTTCTTGTGTTTCCCCCTGATATCCCACTTCCCCACTTACTTCATAGCTTAGGTCTCCATCCCCTGATGAACCTATTTTAAAGCCCTCCTGACTAGGTTAGCAAGCCTGCCTGCAAAGATGCTCTTCCCTGTCTTCGTTACGTGGTTCCCATCTCTTCCTGGAACAACATCCCATGGTCAAAGAATCCAAAGCCCTCTCTCCGGCACCACCTGCGCAACCACGCATTTACCTCCACAATTCGATGGGCCTTTTCCTGCAACAGGGTGGATAGGCGAGAACACGACTTATGACTCAAACTCCTTTATCCTTCTTCCCAGAGCCAGACAGTCTGCAGTGACCTGCTCAAGGTCATTCTTGGCAATATCATTGATGTCCACATGGAGAAGTAGGAAGGGGTAGTGGCCCGAGGGCTTGATCAGTCTCAGCAGACATTCCATCACATCCTGAATTCTAGCTCCAAGCAATCAGCACATTTCTCGAGTTTCCCAGTCTGGACAGCAGATGGATGAATCTGTTCCCTTTAGGAAGGAGTCCCCGACCACCACCACCCATCTCCTCCTCTTGGGAGTGGTGGTCGTGGAACCCTCATCCCTAGGAAAATTCATCCCATGCCTTCTGGTCAATGGGGTCTCCTTCTGATCCCTTCCCTCAGATGACTCTTCCAAACCATTCTCCACCATAGTACCTGTGCAGAGAGCCTGAAAACAGTTTCTTACCTCTATCCTCATTGGTGGTACATGGGTTCTCCTCTTCCTTCTTCAGCAGGTCACATGCTGCCAATTTTCTTCCCCATTCTGCACCGCCTTTTCTGATTCTTCAGCATGCTGTGCCTGCAGTAAACGCTGACATCTATCCAGAAAGCCTTCATTTTGTCTGAGAGAAAGACAAGCATGGCACATCCTGTGCAGGTCACAACAGCTGATCGCTCACTGTCCATATTGTCTTCCTTCTAAGAGCCTCGTCAGATGTTGTATTTACTGCTCACAGAAGCTGGAAAGGCAAAAAACTCTGTGGCAATTCCTCCCAAGTGAACTCCCAGGCAAACTTCCTCTGTTTGCTTCTCCTTCTCTCTAGATATACACACATGGGCGGCGCATGGACCACCAGGTCAGGGAAGCTACCCCCAGCACTACCCATTGCACCCAAGGCCACATCCCCTCAATACCCCCCCACACTGGAGCTGCAAGCCTCACCCCAGGCTATATCCCCCCAGCCCCAGAGCACTGGGACGGCGAGCGGCACAGCCCGAGCCAGGGCCACCCCACAGTGAGACTGGACTCCAGCCATGCAGAGCAGGAAGCAGGAGGGGGAAACTTGCGGTGGAACATGCCTGGCTCTTTGGGAAGCCACAGCCTCCTCCAGCCTATGAGACCCACCGCTCATGTATACATAATTAGCTTTGTTGTTTTCCCTGTTATATCTAGTACAAATGTAGCAATTTCAAAATAAATGAATACAATCAAACTAAATGCTCTATGGGATAACTAGCATCAGGCAAAACCATCTACAAATAAAACCATCAGATTCTTCCAGTTTGATGCAGAAACAATAAATAAAGTAATCAAACCAATTTTAATTCAGAACTGAAAGATACAATGTGGGCAGGTGTTCTGTGCAACAAAAAGCAGCTCATGGAGCATACCAGTGGGCTGGATAAGTAGGATCACGTTTCAGGATCATTTTGGTTTAAATTCCCTATGCCTCATTTCCTCCATCCATAAAACTGTGATTGACCATACTTACTTCACAGCATCATTGTAAGGCTAACTTCACTGATGTTTGTAAAGTGATTTGAGCTCCTAAGATGCAAGAGGCAATAGAAGCACAAAGCACATATTACTCATTTTTAATAGTCAATAGGCCATGCAGTTATAACCCACTGCTCAGTGCAGGGGTTGTCCCAACACATTTTTTGGTGGGCTCAGAGTATGGCCACCAACTCCCATTGGTGGCCGCGCTGACACTTTGTCCTAAAATACTTAATTAACTTTAGGAAAAACAACTAAATATGCACAGATACACATCCAATCAGTGTAATTTATATTTGTAGGGCTTTTGGGTTGACTCAATAATAAAAAGTATGCAGCATCCCCCTTTGGGAGTGATAGTTGTATGTTTGTTAATATCACAGCACACTTGGTAGCTACCTGGGAAGCTATGAAAAGTGATTTAACAAACATATAAGTATCACTTTTCACAGATCCTTAGTAAGTCTGCTGTGAAAAGTGATACGTGCATGTTTGTTAATATCACTTTTCTCAGCAAGCCCCAGGACCCCTTATGCCCTGGATGGGGGTGGAGGAGCTGAAGGGGGAGGCAGCAGGGGCCAGAGGAGATGGTGGGATGGATGCGAGGCCAGGAGAGGCAGCGGGGGCCTGGGGCAATGTGGGGGATGGATGCGGGGCTGTGGGAGGTGGCGGCAGGGGCCAGGGGCAATGGGGATGGGTGATGAGTCCCACAGTCGTGTGGTTAGAGCCTGCCATGCAGCCAGGGCCAGGGCTTGGTGCCTGTGGCCAGAGCCCAGAGCTTGGGACAGGAAACGCATGGCCGGAGCCAGGGATAGGAGCCTGGCAGCCAGAGCTGTGGGTCAGCGCCTGGGGCCAGTGCCTGCTGCCACATGCCAGAGCCAGCTGGGTGCTGGAGCCCAGGGCTGCGTGAGTGAAGCCAGGAGTCAGTGCCTGCCACTGCATGGCTGAAGCCAGAGCTCACTGCTGCATGGCCAGGGCTAGGGGTCAGCACCTGTGGCCAGCTCCCACCACCATGTGGCCGGAGCCTGGGAAACGAGCTGTGGGTTGGTGCCTGCTGCTGCGCAGCTGGGGATGGGGGACATTGGCCCCTAGGGCCAGCATCAGCCACTGTAGATACCGAGTTTGTAATCTACCGGGGGGCAGTTCTCCCCCGACTCCACCCAGGCCCTGCCCCCACTCCACTCCTTCCCTCAACCACTGAGCTGTCCCTCCACACTCACCTTGTTGCTGCTACACATAGCCTGAGTGTAATCACATCAAGGGCAATAATCTCAATCAAACTAAATGATGTCAAGAATAACTAGCATCAGGCGAAATCATCTGCAAATGAAACCCTCATGGGCCTTCAAGTTTGATCAACGCAGCTGTGTGGATGGGATAAACAAAAGGGTCAAACCTTATTAGAGCTAAATCAATTCTAATTCAAAACATAACATATAAATTTAAGAGAGACACATCCTCAATGAATGTTCCAACCTCCTTCTAGTTTCAGTTTAATGTTCACGAAAAAGCTATGCCAAAGCAATGGAAAATCACATTAGTTATGATGACGATGCTTGACTTTTTCTCTAGCTGAAATGTGGCTCGGCATTTTCCTCTGTCTTTCAGGCCAGCGTTTTATCCCCCTGTAGGAAAATGGAAACACAGCAATTGCCACTGGCTCAGTTGCATGGTCCGTTGAGTTTGATAGCCTGTCTCTGACAGTGGACAGACCCAGATCTCACAGAGAAAGGAGTAAGAATACTGCAATGGACAGATGCGAATAATCCATTAAATTGCTTCCTGATCTTTAATACTTAGAGATTGGCTTAAACCCTGATGCACCAGGCTTATGATCCCTTCCAAAATGTGTTGTAATTAATTATGATAATTTTGGAATTTTTGGTATCTATAAGAGGGTGGCTTGTCCCTAATTACACCTCAGAGATATCAGGTGATTTCTCTATGAAGATCAGCAGGAAGCTGCAAAGAGAGGCAGGCTCAGGAAACTGTCAGAGGCTGCAGGGAGTGAGAAAAGACCCTGAGAGAAGGAAGTCAGAGCCTGAAGGCTGAGCTCCAGCCAGGTAAAGCCTGCCAGAAATGACTGGATTAGGCCACAGCTCTGGAAAGGAGAGCTGGGGACTCCCTATCTGAGGGGGAGAGAGAGACGCACTGAACGAGTGTTGGAGCCTGGAGGGCTAGTGTGTTCACCTGAGGCCTGAATAAACCGGACCCTACAAGGGGGAATGTTTTAAATATTGTGGACTCTGCAGTTCTTGAGGGACCCTGATGAGGGGGATACAGAGGCAGGGTGCTGCCTAAGTGACTGCTGGCAATGAGGGGGTGCTCACCTGATACAATATCCATATAAAGGTCCTGTCCCCATTTTAACCTTCTAAGTTCTTGGCCTCAATGATTTCCTGTGGCAATGAATTCCACAGTCTAATTATTATGTATTATCTCTATTAGTGTAGTGCCTAACAGCCCCAGTCACGGACCAGTGACTGGGGTAAAAGTCCCCTATTCACTAGGCACTGCTCACTTTTTAACTAGAATAGACAATAAAAATATTGTCCACATATCTGCGATCCCAGCTCAAGGGCTGTAGTTAGAAATTCCTCTAAGCTTCATGTTTTAATAACGACGAGGTGAATAGGTTCAAGATCTGGAGCAAGATCTGTAACCTCCTCGGCTGTAGTATGGGGATGGGGATCTTCTCCTGTTCATCTGATCTCTGTCTTGGCACTGTACAAACAGAGAACACAAAGATGGTCCCTGCCCTATACAGCATAATCTGTGACAGCGTGTTTCCTTTTACTGGTTTTGAATTTCCCACCATTAAATTCCATGGAACGTCCCCCTTGTTCCTGTGTTATGAGACAGGGAGAACAGAAATCCCAATCTCGCCTCTCTAGACCATTCTTTATTTTATTTGTCTGTCTAAGGTAAACAATCCCAATCTTTTCAGTCCCTCTTCCGGGCCCTTGATCATTCATGTTGTTCTTCTCCGAACCCCCTCTAGTTCTGCAATCTCCTTGTGGAGACAGGTGCTGCATGCAGTATGCATCTGAGACTGCACCGTAGTTCACTGGGGAGCTCCTTCGGTACTGAACAGTCGTTTGGAGCCTTGAAGACAACTCTGAGGAGGAGAAACAAACAAATTTGCTCATGAGGCAGAGAGTGGGAAGGAGAGACGCAGCATCGCAGGAAACTGATCTTTGACTAGATCCAGGGACTCTGTCCTTTCCCTTAGAGATGAAGGGCCCTGTTCACTCTGCTACTCCCCAGCCCAGTGTGAGCAGCAGGGTGTAAATACCCTGGCCGTCTCCTGTCATGGACTGAGCATGCCTCATTCTACAATACAAAAGGACTTCACAGATAAATGTCCAGTGAGCTAGATGCAAGGCCGGCTCTGGCTTTTTTGCTGCCCCAAACAAACAAAAAACACCTATGGGGCAGGGTGCAAACTTTCAGCAAGCAGGACTCCCTACGCTGCAGACGTGCCCTGGGCAGTGGGGTGCGCACTCCGGCTAGCAGGGGGGAGGGGCAGAGAGAGAGAGAAGGGGAGCGACCAGGGCTTCCTTCAGTCAGGGTGCTCACCACTCAGCCCCTCCTGCCGTGCCGCTTGCTGGGAGGGCTCCACGCTTCCCCAGTCGGTGGGGAGGGAAGGAGGCCGGCTGCCATGCTTGCTGCAGACCTGGCACCAGCTGGGGCAGATGGAGCGTGCAGCCTGCTCCCAGTAGGGCGCTCCCCTCCTCCGCGCCACCGGCCCCTACAGGGTGGCCAGAGCGGAGAACAAAAAAGAAAAAAGAAGGGCGGCCTTGCAGCCCTAGGATTGGACGGAATGTCAGCCCTTAGAATCTGCCGCCCCAAGCACAAACTTGATCAGCTGGTGCCTGGAGCTGGCCCTGGCTAGATAATAAGAAGCAAGAACTACTAGCCCAGTGGAAGGCATTTTGTTTCCCCCACAGCTGACTTTGGTTAATAATATCACATGACGTTAGATGGATGTGAATAGTAAAATATTCCAGTTGCTTCTTTTTCTTAAAGGACAATTATGTTATTCTAATAACATTTTGTATTCTGTCTCTACTGTTCCCCTGCCCCATCCCCCTATGCCCAGACCCCCATATGTGTGTTTTATGTATCTGAGGCATGATCCAGCAAGACACTTAGCCCATGTTTAACTTGATTTCAATGGGACAACTCACTTACTTAAAGTTAAGCCCATGCTTAAGTGCTTTGCTGGATTGTGTAGACCAGGAACTTTCTGGGGCAAAACTGTCAGTGTTATTTCTCTCTACAGCACCTAACACCATGGGGCCCTGAGCCTAGCCTGTGGTTGACAGGCACTACTGCAAAATAAAGAAATAATATAACACTATGAAATTTCATGAGAAGCGAGAAAGTGTAGCTTTGAAGTAGCTTTTCCAGCTGTGAAAATTTATCTTTATACCCTGTGATCGGGTGCATATCCCACACTGGTATTTGCTTTTATCTGTATTAGCTGGCTTTTATTTTTAATATGTGTCAAAAATAGTAAAGCCCTGGACAGGCACTATTTCATGTTCCAGATCCATTAAAATAAATAACTGATACGATGATTCTCAGAAAGGAGAGAGAAATATGTTTTGTCTCCCTTCCTCCGTGTTTTGTTGCTGGCATGATATTAGTCCAGGGCTCCTCCAGGAGGAAGTATTCCTTCAATATTATCAGGCTGCATATGCAGTGTGTATGTGGTTTATGGTGTACTCAGAACGTTTACATTCCAATAAACATGCTGAGGTTTTACTGTTGTGAAGAGGACCTGGAAAATGAACTGAGAGTGAGGTTTGATCAGCTAGAAACAGGAAACACTGCAATTTGATCGACATATTAGATTATACTCCTGAATATATGCTCACTTCCAAGCCACTTTTGATGGGGAATTCCCAACTAAAGTATACAATCCGGCCCACTGGACTTTTGTCTTTGACAAATTCCCTGTGATTTTGCGTCATGGATACAACAGAAAGACAAAACTGAAGGCTTTATGAGCAATACTATCTCAGAGTGGGAGAGAAATAGCTCCCACATTATAAATACCCAGGGCCTGACACTTCTCTCGATTCCACTGAAATCAATGGACATACCACCTTTTATGGATGAGGAATCTGTCCCAGGAGGCGGGCTGTGGAAACCCTGGACTAAAGGGGTGAGTTTTCAGGCTGGGGATGCAAAGGACTTGAATGACCCAGTCCCAGGAAGGAAGATTGTGGGGCTCTGAACCTAGTACTGGGTGAAACGGGGGTCTCTTTTGAGAGCTGGACAATGTTGCATAAATTAGATCCCAAGAGAGGGGGAAATATTGGTTTTTTAAAGTGTTTTGATGGCAGGTGGATTATATGCAATAATCTGAAGGGAAAGTAAGGCAGGGGACAGCAATGGCGTGCCATCCTGCAAGGGGGCATGCTTGCATAGCAGACTTTATATTTGCAACATTGTAATCTACAGAAAAGCTACTTCCGGTTATTTTTCCATGTTCCTAAAATCTCTGCCAGCTGGTGGTATCAGGAAGGGAACCCAAAGGCAATAAAGGGTCACTAACAGAAAGCACTTCGGAGACTTCCCCCTACCCCCTCTAAGCTAAGAGTAGACAAGGACACATGTTCTGTGTAATGCCAAGGGAGAACTGCCCTCCAGCTGTGAGGCAAGGGGACGTGCCTTCTGGGCTTACCCATCACCTAGCCAACATGCCTCTTCCACGGAAGAGCATGATATTCTATGGTTCCCACTGGGCTTAGGATGGTTTTAGGACTCATCTTCACTGCAGTGTTAACTCGAGGGAAAACTAGAGTGTTGCCCCCCACCTAAGTTCCCTCTAAGCTGTGCGGCCGCGCAGCAGGCTATCAAGGGCCAGGCAGGCACACAGCCACAGGGGCCTGGACTGGAGAGACACCTCACCCCTGGCCCTGGACCTGCCACAGTGGGGAGAGGCACTGTCCTGCAGCCCCGTGATGCTGCGGTGAGAGAGGGCTGGCAGGAGTCCTCTCTCTCCACCACAGCCCTGGTGCAGCTTGCACCCCAAACTCCTCATCCCCGGCCCTACCTCAGAGCCTACATCCCCAGCTGGAGCCCTCACCCCTGGCCCAACCCTCTGCCCCAGCCCTTGTCCCCTCCCACACTCCAAAGCCCTCAAACCCATCCCAGAGCCCACAACCCCGGCCGAAGCCCTCACCCCCCAACCCTCTGCCCCAGCCCTGAGCCCCCTCCCACACCCCAAATTCCTCATCCCCATCCCCACCCCAGATCCTGCACCCCCAGCCAGAGCCCTCACTCCCCCTGTACCCCAACCCTCTGCCCCAGCCCTGAGCCCCCTCCCACACATTGAATCCCTCAGCCCTCAGCCCAGAGCCCCTTTCCCACACTCCAAACCCCTTGGCCGCACTCCCGCCACTCATCACCTCCATATTGGTGCCCATAACAAAATGTGTTCCATGCATGGATGGGAAAATTAGAGGGAACATTGCCCCCTCAGCCAACTCCTGTGCTCAGAGGTGCTTTAAACTCCTGTTCGCTGGCCTGCAGAGAGAGGCGCTGATGATGCTGGAGCTAGTGAAGGCACGGGGATGCAGCAGCTTATAGGAACATTGGCTGCTGAAGGGGATTGCAGGGTGAGCGCTCTCACTCCAGCTTGGCTAATGCGGGAGGAGTTCACAGACGCTAACACTGCCGGAAAGACACAGTCTGACCTTCAGAATTTACTTGCTTCTCATTATCCAGTTTTCTCTCTTCTCCCTCTCTCTATTTTAATGTCTCTTCCTCGGCTTTTCTCCTCTCTCTTTTCTCCCTGTTCCTACTGCTCTTATTTAGCCTGCAGCTACCCATTTACGTGACCTACCAAATAGCAACAGTGATCATAAAGGATATGTTTCCACTGTAATAGAAGACCTGCAGCCAGGCCAGGGCTGGCCCAGGTCAGCTGATACAAGCTTGCAGGGATCAGGCTGTGGCATATAAAATAGCAGTGTAGGCATTCGAGCTTGGGGCTGGGACTGGAGCCGAGGCTCTGAGGCCCCGTGGTGGGGAGGGTCTCAGAGCCCAGGGTCCTGCCCGAGCTCAAATGTCCATGCTGCTCTTTTTAGCCCAATCACCCCAGCTCCGTGTGCCTGAGTCAGCTGACCTGGGTTCTGAGACTCGTGTAGCAGGATTTTTATTGCAGTGAAGATGTACCTAAAGAGTCCTGTAGTGTCTCTTTTGCTTATGCATGCAACATAGCTTCCAGTGGGCGCCAAGTGGATTTCTGTCTGTTTGCAGCTGATGATTGTTACTTGTACTTAAACCCACTTTGGTTTTTAAACTAAACTAAATAAATACATAAAAGTATTTACTTGTAGATTCTTCCTCCTTAAGGGCCTGATTCCAAGCTGAGTCTTCTACTGACTTCACTTGGCCTTGGATCGGGCCCCAAAGGCATTGATTTGACATCTAACACTCGATTTAAACCAGCCAGACCTAAATGTTAATCCACAGAACATTTGCGAGTTGTACCTCTATAGCATTCTATGTGACGGGTGGCTTCTGCCTAGCAACGGGTCAGCCTCCAAAGGTTCAGTTCTGGGGTTTGTCTCCAAGAAGCGTCTAAAAAAGTTCATCAAAAGATGCTATCTTTAAAGCAGGGCTGGAACTCTCACAAGGAAAAGCCATTCCTGTGAGGCTGCCAGCATTTCCCTCTCACAGCATTTTGATCCCAGTAAGGCTCAGAAAAGTTGTTGGGGAGAGGGGAAAAGAGGGAATCTAAATGAATGTCTCCAAGCCTTCAAGAATGTTCATTTCTAGATCCGAGCCAAGGTTCCAGGGTGATGGAGGGGGCATCTGAACTGATTTGCTATCCCTAGTTCTGATGGATAACCATGAACTTGATGTAATTCTTAAGTACAGTAGTTTCATTTAAGTCAACAGGCTAGATTCTCCACTTACAATGGTTCCACACCAGTGTTACTCTATTGTCTTCAGTAGAGTTACTCCTGATTTACACTGGCATAAGAAAGGGGAAAATCTGTCCTCAGCTCTTTCCAGGAGCTTTCTAGTCATCAGCGTACGCTCAATGTGCCCAGCCATTTTATGGCATCGTCATCAGCCAGATGGAGCGCCAGTAGCCCGCCATCAAAATAAGTCAGTGGGCCCTCAACAATGATACACAACATAGTCTGAAGGTGACTGCAGCTTTCTAACGGTAAATTTCTAGCAGCTCCTGACTGGCACTGCAATTTGGAAATTGGTGTTCAGCCCATAATTATAGTTATACCAACCTCACTCGGGAGCCACTGCTGTGACATGGATAACAAATTACCTAAGGGCCAGCCAAAAAAAATCATTGTGAAATATAACCAGAGAAACCTTGTGTAGGGGATTAAATAGATAATGAGAATAGAAAGAAAAAATCCCCCATGCAATAATAATGGACGAATGTGTACTTGAGTCCCCACCTGCTGCTTGCATCAAATCATATTCCCTACATAACAGATCCTGCGTTATGTAATTCACTTCAGAGGACATCAGAGCTCCAGCAAACAGCATGAGGCTCAGCAGAACAACAGCCAGCCGCAGAAATAGCCATATGTGATTGTTCTCCAGGCTGTGATTGGGGAACTGCAATAGGAAGAACACGCACCCGGGGCCAGATCTCAGCTGGAATCCTTGAAATCAATGCAGATTTACACCTGCTCAGGATTTGCCCCCGTGGAACTTAAAAACCTGGTCTTGTTCATCTCAGGAGACAGACCAGCTCTGAGAGAGAAATCACAAGGTTTAAAAAGGGGCCGTGATCACTGCATCCAGGAGAAACCACTCCCATTATGGGGAGTTCATTATACTGGGCCCAAGTCCTGAGATCCTGTCTCTTGGCCCATACTGGGGCCCGATGCAGACAAAAGTGCGTTGTGCCAGGTCAGTCAGTGAGTTTGCCCATTGTGGAGTTTCTTCCCACTCTGAAGCGGGAGGACTGAGCTTTGTGCCTTGTGAAAGAAGCAGATTGTTCAGGGACCCCTGATAACTGAGGGGATTTACTGGAGTTAAACTCCTCCCCTGTCCCTCCAGCTTTCTGGCTCCAATGGAGCCGTACTGACAGGACCTGTCCCACCCCCTGCTCTTTAATCAAGCTAGGTTTTTATCCCATGCCCATCACTACAGTATCCAGCTGCCTCTGATTGACACTGGGGCACTCCATAGACTGCAGTGACTTTCCTGCAGATTCGCCATGTCCTTAGTATGGAGGTAATGGCATCCTCTGAACTTTGATCAACAGAATACACGCAGGCTCTTAGGAAAAGCCCCTTTGACTTCATTGGGAATAGAGCCACCTGCAGGTGGAACTGTTCACTGCATCTGAAAAGCTGCGCCAAAATCTATTGAAGTACCACTCTACTCCTGAGTGGATGGGCTAAGAGGGCTGACAAGAGCTGGCTTCTTCTGCAGACAGTGGAATGTTTCTTCCACCCACTCCTCTTTCACTCCCAGCACATTCAGCCAGCAGCTGTGGGCTCCCCTACTCCCACAAGGCAAAGGGTACAACCTCCCTGGGAAAGCAAGAGATTTGCACACTGTTTCATACACCGACTGGTGGGTAATAACATGAGCAGCCACCATGCTTGTAAAACTAAACTGACTCTTTGTTAAGAGAACTATTTACATTGGGTGCTGCAGCAAATACTCAAGCCATGTGCACACAGACTGACCTCCCGGTGCCTCCTCCAAATTCTTCCCTTCTGGAATGTGTGCTCCTCCCTCCAAGTTCCATGTGGGCTGCTCTACACAGGATCCAGCTCAGCTGAACTATCCTAGACCACACAGCTGTAGCTGCAACCCTGAGAATGAGAGGCAATTGTGAAAGGGGCAAGGGGCTTTGTAGCAAGAGAAATTGAGGTATGGAGGTTAAAAATGGCACTTTCAAAATGGGTCCTGAAGTCAGACATCAACATTCATATTTAGGTGAATAAACTAAAGGAGAGTTGCTGGGGCTTAACACCTCTGAAAATCAACCTACTTATTCATATGCCTTGGATATGGATGTGGAGCAATATTAACGATTTTAAGAGTCATGACTTGCTTGTGGGAGTCTCAATCTTCAGTTGTCCAGCAGGAGGCAGCTCTTGAAAAGTTAGGGGCAAGATGGAGGGAACAAAGGATATTCAGCACCTCTGAAAAACACAGGCCATAGTGCTCTCAAGTTGGGCTTCATCCAGGAATCAGTGGAGGGGATTCTTTGGCCTGAGAGATACAGGGGGTCAGACTAGATGATCACAATGGTCCCTTCTGGCTTTAAAGTCTATGAACCTGGACATCCAAACACTGAGTCACCCAAAATGAGCGGACACTTCAAATTTGGGGTCTACGTGATCTAAGTTTAGGCACCCAAGTTTAACTAGTTTGCGCCTCAGATCCTGTTAATAGTGTGCGTCAAACAAATTCTCATATCTGGTTGCTAAAAAGAGACCTTTTATCTGGACTGTTTCATACCACTAGATAACGTTAGGGATTAGTCATTAAACACAGAGCTGGCAGTTCCGCATGATGTTATCACCCCCTGTTCTGGTTGAAACGGCTTGAAAAGTCAATAAGCCTGTGTTCAACCCTCTGCACTTGGCTATCTATGTAAATATGAGACTCTCATAAAAAGTATTCAGATAGTTTGTTCCTCAGAATTAGCTCTGTCCCATACACCAGGGCACTTCATAGCCCCTCATGAGCTTCATCCCCCTTACTGTCTTTTACATGACTTATATGCATTTGCTTAAATATCTCTTTAACTGGTAGTAAAAAAAACCCACATGCAAACAGGCACCAGCCCGTGAGGGTTACAGGGTTCAAACTCTAAGCACACCTACCTATGTGACGTAGCCTCACCTGCTTATGTAGCAATTTAGGATAGGGCTTTTTTGCTGTCATGTGGAAGCCTTCATTGTTCACTGCCTGATGGTTGGGAGCCAGGAAATCCCTTGTTCTAACCAACACACCCCTCTCCATTTCCCTCTTACCACAATTCAACAGGATCCGAAGCAGAGAGGAAGGAGGGAGGGTAGTGGAATACAGATAGGGACCGACATCTCGAAGAACCTCCAGTTACAGTAAAGTCTGGGAAAGGTACTCTGGGTATATCTACACAGCAACTAGACACCAGCGGCTGGCCGGAGCCAGCTGCCTCGGGCTCACGGGGCTTGGGCTGTGGGGCTGTGTCACTGCTGTGTAGACTTCTGAACTAGGGCTAGAGCCCAAGCTCTGGGACCCTAAGAGGACCAAGCCTGGAAGTCTACACAGCAATGAAACAGCCTCGCAGCCCAAGCCTCACGAACCCAAGTCAGCTGGCACAGGCCAGCCACAGGTGTCTAGATGCTGAGTAGACACACCCTCAGAGTGTGAAAATAAGGTGGAACATATTGCTTAGCATAAGTAGTTAACACATATTCTAAGAGAGCATTCAAAGACCCCTGCAGTCATAGGACCAAAAAAAGCGTGGGGTTGGGGGGAGTTACATATTGTTGTAATAAGCCATAAATTCAGCGTCTTTATGAATTTTAGTGTCTAGGAAAGTTCTGAATTTAAGCTCCTCTTTTGAAGGAGTTGCGCAGGTTCCCTTTGCGGACAGGGACTGAGAGGTCAGATATGGAGCAATCGTTTTGTGAAAAGGGTTTGCTCACGGGTGACGGGGTGTTTTTTTCTTTTTATTATTTTTCTGCATGAGTTCATTTGAGAGCGCAATGATTGTCCGGTTTCACCTACCTAGCTGGGGCATTTAGTGCACTAGATGAGGTACACCCGTGGTTTTCAAACTAGGGCCGCCGCTTGTTCAGGGAAAGCCCCTGGCAGGCCGGGGCGGTTTGTTTACCTGCCGTGTCTGCAGGTTTGGCCGATTGCAGCTCCCAGTGGTTGCAGTTCGCCATTCTCAGCCAATGGGAGCTACAGGAAGTGGCGTGGGCCAAGGAAAGTGCTGGACACCACTTCCTGCAGCTCCCATTGGCCGAGAATGGTGAACCGTGGCCACTGGGAACTGTGAGCAGTTGAACCTGCAGACGCAGAAGGTAAACAAACCGGCCCGGCCCGCCAGGGGCTTTCCCTGAAGAAGTGGCGGCCCTAGTTTGAGAACCACCAAGGTATGTTAGGTACGTGTAGGACTCATGGCTCTTGAACGGTGTTTGTGGGGGGTGCTGATCATTGTAACAGTGGCGGTATGTCTGCAGGTTTTGCATCTGTTGTTATGGAAGTGTCTGGTGCAGCTTTGAGTTGTGGTTCTGGTCTATGGGAAGCTTGCTTGTGATGATGAACTTGGTGAGAATGGGGGGTTGTTTGAAGGCCAGAAGAAAGGATTTGGGATTCTTTCAGGATATGGTCCCTATTGAGTATGTATTGTAACTGTTTAATGATACCCCATATAGTTTACAGTGTGGGGTAATAGGTGACAACTAGGGGTGTAAGGTCATAGGTGGGTTTTTTTCTGTATTGAAGCTGGTTCTCTCAGGGTAGTTGTGTGGCCCATTCCATGACGCAATTATTTCTCTCGTGCAGTGGCAGCTTTAGAGTTAGTGGGGCCCTGTGTTTAGCTTCATTGTGGGGGGCCCTCCTTGGGACCCAGCCAAGAGAAAGAACATTCTGTCTTATCTCTCCCCCTACCCCTGTGTTTTCATTCCTTTTTTCTTCATCTTCCTCCTATAAGTAATAGAAAGTAAATGAAAATAAAGTGAGGTACTTTGATAGTTTTTGTAGTCTAACTTATTTTTCCATAGACCACTTGAAAATCTCTGAGGGTCTCAACGGACCACTTAATGATCTTTCCAAATATTGTTTGTACCATTAGCTAACTATTGTGAAGCGCTTTGGATAAAAGTGCTTTATTTAAAAAAATGTTAAAAAATATTGGGGTGCAGGGTCTGGCCAGGACTAAGGGTGTGGGAGGGGGCTCAGGGCTGGGGGTGCAGGGTCTGGGAGGAAGATAGGGTGCAGGAGAGTGCTGGGGATTGGGGTGCAGGGTCTGGACAGGAGTTAGGATGCAACAGGGAGGTCAGGATTGGGGGAGGAGGTTGGGGTGTGGAGCACTTACTTGGATCAGCTCCCATTTGGTGCAGGGTTTCAGGTAGGGATGTGCAGGGGTGGTTCTAGGCATTTTGCCGCCCCAAGCACAGCAGGCGGCTTGCCTGTGGAGGATCCACTGGTTCCACGGCTTCAGCGGACCTCCTGCAGCCACCTGCAGGAGGTCCGCCAAAGCCACAGGACCAGCTGACGCTCCGCAGGCATGTCACCTATGGTAGCCTGCCTGTCACCCTCACGGTGACTGGCAGAGTGCCCCCCACGGTTTGCCGCCCCAAGCACGCGCTTGGCATGCTGGGGCCTGAAGCCGCCCCTGGGGATGTGGGTGGGGGGTTGCAGGAGTCAGGTTGGGCAGGGGGCTGGGAGTGCGGGCTCTGGGAGGCAGTTAGGGTGCAGGAGTGGGCTGGGGGTTGGGGTGCAGGGTCTGGCCAGGAGTTAGGATGCAGGAGGGGCCCCAGGGTTGGGGCAGGAAATTGGAGTGTGGAGCGCTTATCTGGGGCAGTTCCCATTTAGTGTGAGGGGTGCAGGTGGGAATGTGTGGGGGGGTGCAATGTGGGGGGATGCAGAAGTCAAGGCATGGGGTGTGGGGGGCTGGGTATGTGTGGGGGGTGCAGGAGTCAGGTCAGGGGGTGTGGGGGTGCTGCCAGCCCTCTGTCTCACCCCAGGACCCTGCCCTGAATGGCTGACAGCTGGGGACTCAGGGGGTATGTGTAGGGGCATGAGAGCCTCGCCTTTGCTCCGCCCTGCCCCACGTCCACCCCCTTCCCTAAGGCCCCACCCCTGCCTGGCCTCTTCTCCACCTCCTCTCCCAAGCACGCTGCAGCCCCACTACTCCCTGTCCCTCTTGAAGCACTTGGAGCATCGGCAAACAGCTGTTTGATGGCAGGGGAAGCACTGGGAGGGGGAGGGGCAGGAAGGCAGCACGCTTGGTGGAGGAGGTGGGGAAGGGGAGAGCTTGGCTGCTGGTGGGGGTGAAGCCTGCAGCAGGAGCCCCAGGACCAAGCTTCTGCCCCTGCAGCTGCCCATCCCTGGGGTCCCCTGTCATTGGGGAGGGCCTCCTGCCAGGGCACCCTGTGTTTCACTCTAAATCCGCCTCTGCTCTAGTGAGTGTCCTTGTGTGGTGAAAATGGTTTTAAGGAGTATTTCCCGGACTTTCTCCTCAGAGCATATTCAGTGGTATCTGAGTGCCTGGCTGTCAATAACAGATTTCTTGGTGTGTTGGGGTGGTTACTGGATCTGTGAAGATACGTGTGGTGATCCACAGGTTTCTTGTAATGTTTGTCCAAAAAAAAAAAAAAAGATATTACCTCACTCACATTGTCGCTTGAAACACTGGCATTTCTCTTCCAGTAGCCAGTCATTTCCCCGGTCTGTTATGCTCATCTGGCTTCCCATCTGCAGTAACCAGCTGGAGGAACCTCTTACTCTTTCTTTACCTGGCAGATCACAGCTCCTCTGCAGCTCATCATCCTCTATGTACAGAGGAAAGATAGTGCCAAGCCAAAAGAGTGAACAGCTGAATTTGAAGTCAACCTAATCTAATAGGAAAGGGAGATACTACACACATCAGAAGACAGGTATATTAATCTAGGCCAGCCATTTGGCCTGTGATCTTGCTGTTAATTAACTCCACACTTGCACTATACAGGCAAACAACTGTGGTGGCATTATTTTATTCAAATATAGACCAGTGCAGAGGGCTCACATAAGGTGGCAATTAAGCCCCCATGTTAGGGATCTTAAGCAGTGCCTAGGGCATTGCGCAGACCCTCAGCACTGGGGTTTATTTCACTCTGGGTGAAGTTGAAGATAGAAGAATTACACATGGGAAAATCTGCCCTTCAGTGACTTGTGCAAAAAGAAGCCGCGTCAGATTCTTTTACCAAAATTCACAGAGAAGTTAATATGTTTGCACTGAAGTAACATGCTGCTCACCTCCTCGCTGCCCTGAGACAGGATGATTATGTATTCAGCCCTGGTTAAAGGCAATCCCAGCTGCAGGGGGAAGATGTAAAATGCATCTATTCATTCTGCCTTGTAGCAGGGTGATCCCCTGCTCCTGAAGGGCTTAAAACAGCCCAGGAGAGGGCTGTGGCTGGGACAAGAAGCCTGGCCTGATTGGGGAAAGTAGGCTCAGCTGTGGCCATGCCCCAATCAGGCCCAGCTGGCCCGTATGAGAGGCTGTGAGCCAGAAGCCCCAATAGTCTCCCTCTGCCTGTAGAGAGAGATGGACCTGGCTGCAGGCAGCTAGAGGCAAACCACCTGAGTGGAGCAGGGCTGGGGACAGGCTGAGGAGCTGGGGAGCTCCAGCCTGGAAAGTCCCAGGCTGTGGCCTAGCATTGGGCTAAAAGGTACTGGGAGTTGCAGGAGGCAGCCTAGGGGCAGGCAAAGGCAGCAGGTCCAAACCCCTTTGCCTATGATGAGAGCTGATACTGCAGTCTGCCCCAGTGAATGGGGGCTAGATAGATACTGGACAGTACCCAAAAGTGGAAATAGTGGGCTGGGAGTTCCCCAGGAAGGGGTGACCCAGATCGGAGGGGTTACTGCTAGGGGGCAGCACCTCATGTAAAAGGGCACTGGGTCCAGGGAGGGACATGGGGAGCCAGAGGCCAGGTGGATCACCAGTCTGCAGAGTGTGCTCCAGAGCTGGAACCAAGCTAATTCCCTGGAACAGACCAGTAGGAGGTGCCGCAGGGGTGAGTCTACTCATCTACATCCCTCTTGTAGCAGAAAGAGGAAGTAAAATACTGGCTTGAGCTTTCCCATGTGGCAAAGACATTAATCTTTGGAATCCAGATCTAGAATATTGATTAGTGGCATCTGGAAAGCATTGGCCCAGTGGTTAGGGTGTTAGGCTGGGATGTGGGAGACTATGGTTCATGCCTGTGTTCTCCTGTGGATTTTCCTTGTAATGTTAGGCAAGTGACTTAGTTTGCTCTATGCCTCAGTTTCCCATCTGTAAAACAGCAACAATAGCACTGCTCTACCTCACAGGGTGGTCTGAGATACTCAGATACTATGGTAGTAGGAGCCAGATAAATACCCCAGAGAAATTATATTTCAGTCTCTGGTATGTCAATGCCTTTTTACTTCAGTACATTTTCTTAAAGAGTTACTTAGACTTCTCTTTAAATTTCACCCCCTTTTCTTAAATTATCAGAAACTTCCCCCCTGCATGTGCCCTCCTCCCACAAAAAAAACTACCAACTTCCCAGTGCAAAGGAAACTTTAATCATCTGGCAGAACTATAAAACCTGCATTATCTTAAATAACCCACAGAAGTTCATATTAATCATCATGTAAATGAATGCAGTTTCCATTAGCAGAAGTAACTCTGTGCGTGACCAGGGCTCTTTAAAGATCTTGCTTGCATTAAGAAGATAAAGAGCCATTGGGCTAGAGATAAAAGACTAATTGCCACGGGGGTGGTCAATCTGTGTGTGCATAGAGAGACAGGGGATATTTCCTGTGCAAAATACAAGCAGGGAAGAGTCCTCCACTCCATCTGTTTGGCAGGCCTAATTAACAAAATGGGGCCTTCTGATTAGAAATCAAAGATGACAAAATGGCTGATTTATGGAACTTAAAAGGAGCATAATAATCTAGCAGTTAGGGTTTGGACTGGGAGCATGACAAAAGCTGGTTGAAACACAGGAGAAAATATCTCATGATTGATTTATTTATTTTTTGCTATTAAAAAAGACTTTTTAATACATATTTTAATCAGAATTTTGAAACTTTTCAGCCAGCTCTTGGCCTGACTCTTTGGGTTTGCTTCCCAGCTGCACCACTGCTTCTCACTGTGACCTTGGGAAAAGGCCTTCCATGGAGCTGTGCTGATTTACACCAGCTATAGATCTGGCCCCAAAACCCTGTTTCCTGACCCCAGACACAGAATCAGAGTGATGGGATGGTGGGGGAGGGAGGGTGTAATCCAGTGGTTAGCGCTGTGGATTGGGAATTGTGACTACTGAGTTCTTTTGTTACACTGTCACTGTGACACCGGGAAAGCCTCTTGGGGCTTGATCCTTCATGGAGGGAGCTCATTTTCCAGCAACTTTGGCATTTTGCAGGACTGAGCCTTTATTTCAATTCCCTCCTTTGTGAAATAGTAATGAGCATGCCCTGCCTCCCGGACTGTGGCTCCATACTCACCAGTGTTTTGAAAGATCACTCAAACCCTCAGATAAAGGGTGAGGTAAGTGCAGAGCATCACTAGAACCTAACGTCTGAGGTTGTGTTCATCTTTTATACAAATCTGCAGGCTCATAACAACAATGGAGTTCCTGGGAACTCTGGGCCATTCTACCAAGAAGATTGTCCCTGTCCGTGGTGCTACTTTCTAAATGAATACATCTGGGCCTACACATGTGATCATCTGATATTTTTCTGGCGCTATCACTGAAAGAAGTTTTCAGGAGGTTTCTCTGGTTCTTTTTGTTTGGTTATCCTTAGTATCCATAAGAATGATTAATAACTGTGTTGTGTTTATTCAGCACCCATCCCAAAAGAGGCTTTAGATACCTTAAAACCCACCCAAGCATGGCGATGAGTGAGGTGGGGTCATTTCGCAGTTGCCTTCTGAACACCGCCTATGGAAAATGAAACTCAGGTCATGGACAAGAACCTCGACATCGCTCCAGTTAGGTGTCTCATCAAAGCAGTGGAAGGACTGAATGGGCACGTATACTGGGCAACTCTCCACTGCACATGTGATTCACCAGGGCAGAGGTGGGGGGACTTCTAGTATTGCTGTTGCTTGTGCTATCTCCATGGCTATGTCTATAAGCATACACCTCTCAGGGATAGTCTAGATCCCTGGGGTAGGCAACCTGAGGCACACGTGCCAAAGGCGGCACACAAGCTGACTTTCAGTGGCACTCACACTGCCCAGGTCCTGGCCATCAGTCCAGGGTGCTCTGCATTTTAATTTAACTTTAAATGAAGTTTCTTAAACATTTTAAAAACCTTAGTTACTTTACATACAACAATAGTTCAGTTATATATTATAGACTTAGAGAGAGAGACACCTTCTAAAAATGTTAAAATGTATTACTGACACATGAAACCTTAAATTAGAGTGAATAAATGAAGACTCGGCACACCACTTCTGAAAGGTTGCCGACCTCTGGTCTAGATAATACTTAGTCCTGCCTTGACTGCAGGGGACTGGACTAGTTGACCATTTGAGGTCCCTTCCAGTTCTATGATTTTATGATTCTAAAGCTTTAGCAATAGTGCACCTATCCATATAACCACATTACCTATCAGGATTTGGCCCTATATATGTCTATATAAACCTCACATAATGCCCTTGTTCCTAGACAAGCAGCACCATCAACTCCTGTAGGCAGTCTGGGATGGCCTCACATTGCTCTCTAGTCACACGTCTGGCCAATGTAAACCCCAGCCTAGCCCAGTAGCCACGTCCCGCCCTTTACTGAAGGACACTCTGACTGGAGACTTTGGGGAAGGGCATTGGAAAAATAAGGCAGCACTTTGACGTTTGGAGCACTCCGAAGGAGAAGGCAGTGATGGGCCCAGACCAAAATCCCAGATCCTGCCCCCATTCTCACCTACACCTTAGTAAAGTTCAGGTCTGATCTGAACCTGGCCACTGGTCCTTATGTCTATAATGGTTCAAAGCAACACCCCACATCTGAATACCCTGAGCTTCAGCCCCTCTCAGTAGTAAAGGAGCTGATGGTGGTACAGCTGTTACGGCATTCGTTTATAATCAGCTGACCTCCTTCTCATCATGCCCACCTTCCTATTCGACATTGAACCGGGGATCAGTGCTCACATTCACCAAAAAGACCACTCCATCCACTAACCACTTCTCCCTCGCCAGTCCCCCCTCTCTCCATTCCTTCTTTTTGACAACTGCCTCCTTATCTTCAGTACGTCCCCACCACTCCATGTCCCAGCTGCTTCAGCGACCTCCAATCCATCCATGGCTCTTGGCTCCCTGCCACTCAACACTTTATTCCCTTAACTCTCTTCCACTCAGTTGTCGAATCCCACCACTCTCCCCTGGTTACCAGCTTGAAGTCTCTTCCTCCACTTCTTTGCCCTGGCTCATCTGCTTCCAGGTCGCTCTTCAGAAAGTTCCTCTGGAGTTTTTCTGCACAGCCAGGACCCTGTAGGTAATTTTCCTTGTTTGGTGGGACCAAAGACAAATCCAAAACCCAGGGCCATACAGTCCCTCCTGCTATGCCCTTAATTAATCACATATTCACAACTCATGCCGCTGCATTGTCTCCGAAACACCCACCCAAGCCTGCTGATCACTTATAAATTCCCTTTTTGTGCACACAGATTAATTGAAGGGCCACTGCATAGTCCTCCGTGCCTCCACTAAGCCTCTAGGCTGATAATAAACAGAAGAGAATCTGATTTAAACAACCCCCGTTCTCATTAACATTCCATCCTGTTTTTCTTTGGATAACACAGAGTGAGCATAGCAAGCTGAACATGCCCTGTGCCAGACTGGGTCTTAGTTGGACTCAGTATGTGTGTGGAGAGTGCCCAATGCATTGTGGGCAATTGAGAGAGAACATTTGACGAATGGTTACTAGTTAAATGTGGGTGGAAAGCAGAGGGCTAACACTAGGTCGTCCTTTCTCCTTTTGGCTTTAGTCACATTTGACAACAGGTGTTGTGCTTTGAGAGGAAAGGTGGTCCTCTGGTTAAAGGCCCTGGGTTCTAAAGCAAGAGATGTGGGTTCAACTTGCAGCTCTGCCACAAAGTTCCTGTGTGACACTAGGCAAGAAAGCTACAACTGCATCTATCTAGAGTGTATATATAAGAGCATATCTTCTATTGCCACAGTATGGTAGCACATCGTGTTCTGTAATGTGTTTGTCCTCCTAACCCCGTCCAACCTCCACTGTGAGATAAGGCAGCACTATTGTACCCATTTTACAAATGGGAAACTAAGGCATAGAGTGATTAGGAGCTAGACCTACAAAGGGGACTTAGATTGAGCACTGCAGCATCTAATGTTAGTTGTCCTGCCACCTAGTGGAATCCACAGCCCTGAGTTTGATGCCTGGCCCCCTGTATAATGCATGGAGAGAGATAGGTGTGACTTGAGTATGCTTTGCTGCCAGCTGGTGGAGGGCCCAGGGATCACAGAGCTTTACAGAGATCCCCCGGGTCAGATACATGCATAATAATTCACTAAAAGGTGACATGTGAGGTCTCTACCAAGAGCCAGTAGCTCACTGGACATCACAATCACTGTAAAATGTGTGTGCAGATAATATTTAAGGAGTTTTGTATCTGTACTGAAAATGACATTCTTAAGGCAGGTAGAACATGTCTCTGACAGATCCCTTCCAAACAAGAGGAAATAAACACTTATTTCTCTCTCTAGTCATGTATGTACTGGCCATTGGCTGGCTCCTAGTGGATGCCTGTTGGTGTACTGAGCCGAATGCTAACCAAGAGATTGGGAACTCTTCAAGTGAGGAAACGTACAGGAAGAAATAAACAGCAGCTGGGAGTCCCGTTTAGGAGTAAAGACAATGGATTGCTGATGTATATCTGAGAGTGGAGAGGTACATTTGGCATCTTTCACCGAGTAGGCAAGTTGGCGATGCGATTTGTCTCATTAATGGAAGATCAGAGCCAGGCCTGGCTGAAATGCTGGAAGGACTCTGAGATGAGCTTTGCTCTATAAGACAAGGAAGTGTCCAGTTAAATAAGCCTAGGTTCTAGAATGCGTGTTATGATTTTATTTCACATGCATCCATTCCTTTCCAATACTGCTACTTGCTGCCATTGAAATCTCTTCTCTTGGTTATATAAACTTTAACTTATTTTCACTATCAACATGTCTAAGTGCTGTGTGTGAAGTGGAGCTGTGATCTGAGTGTCCAGTGGATCAGGGGCTCGACACTCCCATCCCGGGGGATGCTCAGAGGTCTTGGGGGGGTTGAAATGTGCCTATCGCTAACCAGTTGAGAGAAAGCAGGGCCTCTGTGAGAGCAGTTCTTCTGTTGCCTTTGGCAAGAGGTGGAGAGGTGACCCCTAGCAGGCTTCCTCGTGTTAAGGGCAGGTGGTAGTGAGGTACCTAACCAAGCCAATGGGAGATATTGAGGAGAGAGGTCCTAAGCCCTGCCCCTTCAAGGGACTCAGGTGCCTATCTCCATTTGGGATTCACAACTGTGAATCTTCTCTTGGAATTAGACCTTTAAGCCATTTCTTGCAAAAAAAAAATGCTAGAGGAGGAGCCTTTCTTATAAACTTTAGTCAGTGATTGGAGCAGGGGCCGGCAACCTTTCAGAAGTGGAGTGTCGAGTCTTCATTTATTCACTCTGATTTAAGGTTTCACGTGCCAGTAATACATTTTAACATTTTTAGAAGGTCTTTCTATGAGTCTATAATATATAACTAAACTATTGTAAAGTAAATAATGGTTTTAAAATGTTTAAAAAGCTTCATTTAAAATTAAATTGCAGAGCCCCCCCCGGACCCGGGCAGTGTGAGTGCCACTGAAAATCGCTCGTGTGCTGCCTTTAGGCACGTGTGCCATAGGTTGCCTACGCCAGGGTTAGAACACTCACCAAGGATGGGGGAGAGGGTTTCCATTCCCACCTTTGCCTGACATGGAACAGTGATTTGAGCCCACATCTGGTGCAAGGGTTCTATCCACTGAGCTATAGGAGCACCTAATGTGGAGCACTTTCAGTCTTGCCTGGTGAAGCTGATCCACTGTGTATAAATAATCATTGGGTCAGGCTATATGCATCAGAATGACTCTGTAGTCCTGGTGTTAAGCCCCTGCACCTGGAATGTAGCAGAGCTGAGTTAAAGTCCTTTGCTCTGATGAAGCTGTTCCACTGTGTATAAATAATTAAATAGTCATCAGGAAAGACCGAGTGAGATGGAGCTACACCAGTTTATATCAGCTGAGTATCTGGCCCATTCAATGTTAAACCAGAGTGTTCTGTTAGAGAGAAATATTTAGTAGTAGGACATTAGTATTTCATATGCCCGTACAGTACACCGCCAGTAATGCTTGGTTTGGCAACATATTTTCAGTAATATTTCACCGTGAGCTTTGTTTTTCCAGCATGGAGTCATTAGTCTGCCTCCTGAATGAAGATGTCATTCACATTCCAGCTTCTAGCTATCAAGCCTATGATCTGTGGGGGCGGGGGGTAGTTTTTTGAATGTACTGATCTAAACAATGTTGATTATGTGAACAGAAACTGTAACAACCTCACTGCGCAACTTTGAGGATTGAATATATTTTTAGCAAGTTTAAATATTTTGTTCAGTTAGGATTTATTTAATGGTGTTTGTTTTATGCAATGCGAGGCCTCTGGATAAGTCAGCAGTGGGGATGAAACTCTGGACCTAAAAGCATGAGTCTGTACTGCTTGAATCAGTCAACAACTTGGGTAACTCAAAGGCTGTGGACTCAAAACAACTCTGTGGGCTTAGAGGTAGACAGAGAGCCGCTTCACATAAACTTGGTGACATAACTTACATTGTTTAATATAGTCCAATTTTTAAAAAAATCCCAGTTGTGATCACACTGCTTCCTTTTGCATTTTGTCTTTACTCTTCTCATGGATCAGTGCAAACTTCAAAATCCCAGGGAATTGCCTTATTCACCTTTATTCCAGCATGCATAGTATCAACGAAACTACTTAGAATATAATTTGAGACAATGTAGCTCTTTTCATCATGCCAGCCTCAGTGGTGTTGTCTCCATTCAGTTAATGTCCAAGTCATAATAATGCCCCTCATCATCACACCCCCAGCAACCCTAGCAACATTCTGCCACATGTAACTTTGGGGCAGGGACCATCTCTTGATCTGGGTTTGTAGAACTCTGTAGTGAGGAGGTGTAGCCTCCCTCTGAGACTCATGGGGAGGAACCACTCTCCACCCATGGTGGGTGGAGCCAGGAAAGCCACGCCCCTACCAGAAGCAGAGGGGAGGAATAGGAAACTTAAAAGCTGAGCCCTGCAGCTCAGTTGTGCAAGAGCCAGAGAAGGAAACAGATGTGTGTAGCCCACTGCTGAGCTCTGTGCCTGAGATGGAGCTCTACACCATCTAGGACCCAGAGGAGGTGGCAGGTGCTGGAGAAGCTACTGGGACTGCTGCTGGCCATGTATCCCAGGCAGATAGAGGACGTCCAGGAAACAGAAGGGTAGTAGGAAGTAGCCTAGGGATACAAGCCAATAGTCCAGTTGTATTGCCAGAATTCTGGTCAGCATGTATTGGTGCAATCCCTGCTGACCCAGTGGCAGAACCATCCGCCATTGTTAGTGCCCTGGGCTGGGACCTGACAGAGTAGGGGGGGGCCTGGGTCGCTCTACCCTAGGGTGACCAGAGAGCAAATATGAAAAATCAGGATGAGGTGGGGGGTAATAGGAGCCTATATAAGAAGAAGACTCAAAAATCGGTATTGTCCCTATAAAATTGTGACATGTGGCCACCTTCCCATCTTACGCCAAGAGACCTGCATTTGTCTGCCTGAGCCAGGATGCCAGGCAATAGACTTCTCACTGCCTTGTCCTGCTCAGAAGGTCAGAGCTCTCAGACCACTTACTGTTCTGCCCTGCCCAGAGGGCCCAAGCCCTGAGACTGCTAATTTCCCATTGAGCTTTTCCTTTATAGATATGCAGTAGTGAGGGGGCATGGCCTCCTTCTGAGACTGACTGGGAGGGACGGCCATGGAGCCTTACAAACCCCTAGCACAATGGGATCCTGGTCTGTGACTGGGGCTCTTAGGTCCTACGACAGTATAAATAATGATAGTGTTACTCGTGCAGGTAGTCCCAGGCCTGCGTTTATGTAGGTCTGGTGGTCCACCTATACTACTAAATTGATACTGGGGGCTGCACCCATAACTCCTTGTGACAGACTGGCAATATCCCTCAATAACTTTACAGGATTAAGATTAATGTTCTTGGACTAAAACCTTATTGAATTAGGTTTAATATCTTTGGGGTCTATTGTATTAAAAATGAAATTGTTTATGTATTATTGTAGAACTGTAGGTAACTTTTTGAAGAATGTGACTAATGTAAATGTTAAGAACATCAAAGAACTACCTGGGACAGTATGTGTGAAGTGGTTTTTCTAGAAGGTATTTGGAGGGCCTGATGAAGCTATGCCTCTGGGGAGAGACCCATTGTCTACTAATTACCTGCTCCCAAAGACCAGGAGTGCCATTTCAGATTTTGGTAATGGGGGGCGGGTGGCAGGGCCGGTGCAAGGATGTTTTGTGCCCTAGGTGAAATTTCCCCTGAGCCCCAGCCCTGAGGCGCCCCCTCCCCACCACAGCAGCTTCCCCTCTTGCCCTGAGGCGCCCCCCTGCCCCAGCTCACCCCTGCTCCGTGCACGAGCACCCCAAGCATGCTGTTGCTGCTTCACTTCTCCCGCCTCCCAGGCTTGCAGCGCCTAAGCTGATTGGTGCCGCAAGCCTGGGAGGTGGGAGAAGTGAAGCAGTCATGCCGTGGTCGGGGAGGAGGCGGGGCAGGGGTTAGCTGGGGCAGGGAGTTCCTCCCTCCCCCTTACTTATTGCAGGCGGCTCTCCCCGCACTCCCCTGCCCCAGCTCCCTCTGCCTAAACACCGATGGCAACCAGGGCTGCCGAAGATCTGGCTCCCGTGGTCGCTGCCGAAGAAAATGGCGCCCCCCAAATCCTAGCACCCTAGGCAACCGCCTAGGTCACCTAAATGGTTGCACCGGCACTGGGGGAGGCAACTTTAACTGTGATTCTAGGGCTACCTAGGCACCTGAAAACGCTAGTATTTTTGCAGATAATAACTTAGAAATTAGCTGACAGGAGAACTATATCTAATTCCTATATAAAGAAAGAAAAAATATATTTGCAAATATTAATTAAAGCCATATTTTATGTAAGTTTAGAAAAATCAGGAGATGAAGCAGCAAGAAATTCCCAATCCCAAGCAGGGCCGGCTCCAGGCACCAGTCCAGCAAGCAGGTACTTGGAGTGGCCAGTGGAGAAGGGTGGCACATCTGGCTCTTTGGCGGCAATTCGGCAGCGGGTCCCTCACTCCCTGTCGGAGGGAAGGACCAGGTGCCAAATTGCCACCGAAGACTGAAATGGAGGTGGTAGAGCTGATCACGATCATGCTTTTTTTTTCTTTTGGCTGTTTGGGGCAGCAAAAACCCTGGAGTCGGCCCTGACCCCAAGCCTTGAGGTATTTTGTTTTGTAGCCTTAGCACAAATATCAGACATACAAGTTGGATACTTTTGTGTGCTACCTTTAGTAGAGGTAAATAAAAAGAAATAAAATCTGCTTACTTTCTCTACCAGACACAGTTACTGCTATTAACTACTTTATTTTAGTCAATTGTTTTTCACTCCATTAAAAATGTATTTACTTAATTTTAACATTTGTGATTAAGGTTTTTCTTTTTTCTATTTTATTAAAAACAGGAATTTATTTTTCTAATTATTTCAGCATTTATGTTTACAGATCACAATCATGTGCGTGACTCACTCACAGTTGACTCCATCGGTACAATTAGTATCAGCCCTGGAACAGCATTTATTTTTGTATGAATTTTAAGTTGTTTTACAAATATAATTCAAAATACAATTTAAAAATAACTTTAGACGGATGAAGGTCGCTTATGTGTTTAGCTAATGGCTTTGTTTTTTTTAACTGGCACTGCTAAGGTGATTACAAGCTAAATTTACATTCTAGAAGGGTTCTATTATTGGATTGTACCACTTTAAATAATGAATGACAAAGCACAATGTGGTAATAAAAGTAATCATGGTAATTACGCCAGCCAGAACTGGTTAGGCATTTTTGAACTCACTACTCAATAAATTAAATTTAAGCATAAGAGAGAGATGAAATTATGAAATGCACAGGCCAGTCAAAAAGCTAAAATAACAGCACTGTAATCCTTAATGAATGTTCAAAGAATAAAATTACAGAAAATGTGTACACGGCACATTTCAACAGGAAGTAATCATGATACATGTGTGACTGTGCGTGTATGAGAGAGTGTGTGTGATGGGGGGGTATGTGTATGAGAGAAAGAGAGAGCCTCCCCTGAGATAGTGCTTGGGGTGTGCTACAGACCGCCGGGATCTGATTTGGATTTGGATAGAGACCTCTTTAATGTTTTTAATGAAGTAAACACTAATGGGAAATGTGTGATCATGGGAGACTTTAACTTCCCAGACATAGACTGGAGGACAAGTGCTCGTAATAATAATAGGACTCAGATTTTTCTGGATGTGATAGCAGATGGATTTCTTCACTAAGTAGTTGAAGAATCAACAAGAGAGGATGCCATTTTGGATTTGGTTTTGGTGAGTAGTGAGGACCTCATAGAAGAAATGGTTGTACGGGACAACCTTGGTTCGAGTGATCATGAGCTAATTCAGTTCAAACTAGATGGAAGGATAAACAAAAATAGATCTGCGGAGTTGTAGACCAGGCTGGATGAGCAGAGGCATCTTGCAGAGACGTGTAAGAAAAAGCAGAAAGCCTAAGGAGTGGAAGATGGAGGGAATAGAAGGAAAGTTACCTTATTAAGGTCAGACATTGTAGGGATAAAGGGTGAGAAGGGCCAAAAGTCATGTTAATTGGAGCTGCAAAGGCGAATTAAACCAATAGTAAAAGGTTCATACTATAAATAAGGAAAAAAGAAGTGGACCGCTAAACACTGAGATAGGAGTGGAGTTTTAGATATCTCAAGGCATGAGTCCGATATTTATAAACACTTCTTGCCTCAGTCTATAATGAAGAGCAGGGAAATTAGGATGGAACAATTGGATATGAGGATCATTATAAATATTACCACTCGTAGATAAAACCAAACTTTGACAGTTTCATGGCACAAAATCAGGAGAGCAGACATCTTGATCTCAAAATTATAAAATGCTAGCTGAAATTGCAAGCCCATTAGCAAAAATTTTAATATCAGTAAATCAGGGTTTGACCACAAATGGAGAATTGTAACATAGTTCCTATTTTAAGAAAGGGAAAATAAGGTTATCCGAGTTAACTGTAGGCCTGTTAGTTGACTCTGTAGTATGCAAGGTCTTTGTGGAAAATGTTTTGAAGGAGGAAATTAGTTAGGACATTGAGGTTCCATGGTAATTGGGACAAATACAACATGGTTTTACAAAGGTAGATCTGCCAAACCAACCTGATCTCCTCTTGAGAGGTAAAGATTTTTTAGACAAGGAAACACAGTGGATCTAAATTTACCTCAATTTCAGTAGGCATTTGATACAGTTCACTAGGGAATTATTAGTTAAATTGGAAAAGATGGGGAATCACAATATGAAAATTGAAAGGTGCGATAAGGAACTGGTTAAAGGGAACTACAACGCATCAAACTTGAAAGGGACCTGTCGCTGGAAGGAGGTTACTGAGTGGAGTTCTTCAAGGATTGGGTTTTGGGCAACTCTTATTGATCTTTTTTATTACTGGATGTTGCTCAAGTGGAAATGTGCTAGATAAAGTTATTGCAGAGACACAAAGCTGGGAGGTCATTGCTACCACACGAGAAGCGACAGGAATATCTATATATGGAAGAATTGGATGACTCTTGTAAATGGAGTAATAGTAATAGCGATGAAATTTAATAGTGAAAGTGCAAGGTAATGCATTTAGAGATTAACAAGAATTTGATTATAATTTAGGGATGCCATCAAGTTGGAAGTAACCGGGGAGGAGAAAGTCCTCGGGAGATTTGGTTGATCACAGGATGACTATGAGCTGCCAAGGTGATAATGGATGTTAAAAAAAAGCTAATGTGATTTTAGGATGCATCAGGCGAGGTATTTCCAGCAAGAGTAAGGAGGTGCTTAGGTACCGTTATATTAAGGCCACTGGTGAGACCTTCATCTGGAATACTGTGTTCAGTTCTGGTCTCCATGTTTTAAGAAGATGAATTCAAACTGGAACAGTGTTCAGAGATGGCTACGTAGGATGATCCAGAGAAATGGAAAACCGTCTTATTTAAGGAGACTCAAGAGCTTGGCTTGATTTAGCCTACCAAAAGAAGGTTGAGGGGTATTCATGGCTTTTTTATAAATATATCGGAAGGGATAAAATCAGTGAAGATGAGGAATTTTAAGCTTGTACCATGGGACACTAAGAACAAATGGATATAACGGGACACTAGGAAGTTTAACTTTGAAGATTAGGATGAAGGTTTTCTAACCATTAGAGGAGTGAAATTCTGGACAGACTGGGCCAAGGGGAGTTGTGGGGGCAACAGGACATATCTGGCTTCAAGACTAAGCTTGATAAGTTGTATGAGGGTGATGGTATGATGGGATTAGCCTAATTTTGGCAATTAATGATCTTTAGTATTATTAGCAGGTAAATAGCCCAATGGTCTGTGAGGGTGGATGTAGATGGGAGCTGGGCATCTGAGTTTACTATAAGAATTTCTTTCCCTGGTGCTTGGCTGGTGAGTTTGCCTATGGGGTCCGGGTATAAACTCGATTGCCATATTGTGGTCGGGAGGAATTTTCCTCCAAGGCGAAATTGGCAGAGGCCCTGAAGGTTTTTCGCCTTCCTCTGCAGCATGAGGAACGGTACTTGTTGGAGGATTCTCTGCACCTTGAGGTTCTTTAAACCATGATCTTTGAGAACTTCCAATAACTCAGACATTAGGTTTAGGGATTTGTTACAGGAGATTGGATGGGTAATTCCGGTGCCATGGCATTGTGCAAAGAGGATCGACTAGATGACCATAATAGGTCCTTCTGACCTTAAGTCTTTGAGTACGGAAGAGACACACATGTCTCCTGAGAGTGTTGATGGCCTAGAGAGCTTGAAACCTGAGAGGGTGTCCTTGCTGAACCAATAAGGAAATCCAGGTGATGTTGCCCTAGACTGGATACTCAAGCTAATCCATAGCTGCTGCCAGTGGTTGCCAGAAGGTCCACATTGTAGCCCTAAATCCGTTGACTTCTTGGGAGGGTTTCTACCATCCTCAAGACCTCCACACGCCACTACTATATAGTGGCTTGATGCGAGGTTGTCAAGCGTTCCTTCCCCACTCTGGAACTTTAGCGGTACAGATGTGGGACCTTGCAGTGGAACACTTCTAAGTTAATTAACAGCATTAGATCTGTATCGCTGCCACACCCCCAACGCACTACTTTCTTCTTGGGTAGTTTGAGGAACTTCACAATTTCCTGTGTGAACACAGATTCCACCCCTTGGTATCTGAAAACAGGAGAAACTAACCATCCCCCTCCTTTCTCTGCCCACTCAACCTCGTGTGATCCAGTGTCCAACCCCTTGGATTCTAAAAAAAGAGAAAAATCAATCAAGTATTAAGAAAGGCTTTTAAATTAAAAAAGAAGGTCAAAAAAACCTCTGCGAGAGTATTAGCTACCAGCTTATCTCACAGCCAACTGATTTCAAAACACGAGGATGTTCCCCTGAGCAAAATAATCTTAATACACACAAGGTACCCAAATTTGATAATTCCTAATGTACCAGACAATTTTACAAAGAAATACTAAACATAAACCTATTTATCCCTTTCTAAAACTTAACTACTCTGCGATAAGAGGCTGGTTCCTTGATCTTTTGAACTCTGCTAAAGACTGAACCTCTAAGCAAAGAAATTCCCTGCTTCCTTGGGTTGAACACTTGGTTCCCCCATTGGTTCCTCTGGTCAGGTGTCAGCTAGGCTAGGTGAACTTCTTAACCCTTTACAGGAAAAAGAGGCATTAACCCTTAACTATCTGTTTATGACAGAGGTGATGTGAATTTTGCCCACGAGTCAGGAAAAGGGACTGACATTCCATGGGAATTAGCCACCTAAATGTCTGGGAAGCTGCTCCTCAGTTCTCTTTCTGAACAACAAGACTTCCGTCTCATCTCCGGGACCATTTTTTGAGCTTTGGATTGTTGCAAATAGCAAAGCTGCTATGAAGAGCACCTAATGGATGCAAGCATGCCAGCTTTAATGTGCAGACTCTCAACTGTGGAGTTAAATGTTCTGTAAATTGGGTTCTATGACATGAATATTTTCTGTGGTAACCTGATTTTGGCAATTCCCCTGTGTCTGCCCGATAACATCAGCCAAGAACTATGTAATTCCAAATGAAATAATGCTGGGGGGAAATTAAAACCTAAAAGCTCCCCAGAGATCGCCTGCAATTATATTCTCTACTAAATCAGACTCATATAAAAATAGGAATAAATCAATGGCCACACTATCTGGAGACTAAGTGTAGGTGACTCAGCGCAAGCAGATAATTGTTTTCCTAACTCTTGTAATGCGTTGGGAAGAAATCAGTTCTTAACTAGCAAAGACTCTGCCACTGTAGCCTTCAAACTACTTACCAGAGGACCCCAAGGGTTTCAGGGAGACAGTGTGGTTTAGCGCAGGGGGCACAGGGCTGGGTGTCAGGAGACCTAAGTTCTATTTCTAGCTCAGCCATTGACCTGCTGTGTGATTTTTGTCTCTGAATCTGTTTCTCCTCCCACCCTTTGTCTGTCCTGTCTATTTAGATAGGGCAAGGACTGTCCGTTGGTATGAGCTCAGCTAGCAGCTAACGCAATGGGGCCTGTAAGCACTATATTAATCAATAATAACCACAAAGTTTACATGCATAGCTGAACCTTATTCAAACTTCCTGCATCAGTCTGGATCATTCACAGAAGCAGGGTCTCTCCTGAGATTTTGGGTCCTTCCTCTGTCCCTTGGAATTAGAAATACCTTGAAGACAGCCTTCCTTGTCATGTGTCCTTCTGGTTCCTGACAGACCCAGGAAGTTTAAAAAAAAAAAAGTCCAAAATATAAGGGGTGGGGAGGAGACAGACATCAGCCGAATATTCTGAATCTCACAACAGGTTTGGTTCAAATGTAGGGTGAACATTTCAAAACATAGCAGCTAATAGAGATGCCATCAAGCTTGAGTAGCCCCTCATTTCTCAGATCTGTGTGTGAGAGCCCTTATTTATATCAGATATGAGCCCAACCCAAAACCCTAGAGCCACCTCCCCCTCATGTTTTTATTTGGGTGAGGGAAGGGGGTTCAGCATCTGAACCTGAGTCTCTTCTGATCCCTGCACAGAGGTGGGCCCTTCACACTTGAATCTCCCCTTGTCTACTAGAGAGGTAGGCAGTCCATTGACACAATAGCATTGCATCATTATCATGCTTTTTAAACTCTAAAACCTCCGTAAACAGGAAGCATTTACTAAAGAAAAGAGCATCCAGGCTTCTACACAGCTTGAATTCCAGTTTTGTTTCCACTGTTTACCTGGGAAGACACCACATCTGAAATGCTATGCAACAGACAGACATAGTGACTGATCAATATGCTGCAAGTAATCGTATTGCTGTTACACCCAGGAAGCATGTTTGTGCTAAACATTAATTGTTTATGCCTGCTGCTATCTCGCAAGTGAGCAGTGGATACTGCATCTGGTCTGAGCTGGTGAAATTACATATTCTCACATCTGGCTTTTACATGCCTTTCCAGAGATTCCAAGTGATGATGAGTAGATCTCTTCTATTCAGCATTTTGTAGAGGGTGAGGAAGGAATCCTTCCCAATAAAACAGAAAGCAGCATCTCTGCTGAACAGAATGCCTTGTGCTACTACTGCAAAGCAAAGTGACGTGTTGGGCAAAGCCAGGCATAAGCCAGCCTCGTGTTCAAGGTCGGCATCCTTCCACAGACGTTAGGCAAAAGGCACTGAAAGATTTACAGCAGCTATGGGCATTCAGAGCCAGGACGCTTGCGGCTCTCTCAGCTAATGGGGATTAATAGAACAAACAGAAGGCTTCAATGACAAGCAATTAGACTAGGGAAACCTTCTCAGTAACAGTATCCTAATAGTTAGTTGGCGATCCGTCGGAGTTCGAGGATGATCATCTTCCATGAAATGATAGCTAATTATTGCTAAAGGATCTGCAAGTGGCTAATAAGACCAATTCGGGATCCACAGACTTTATCACAATTGGGGCAGATGTTTCCCTGAGGAAGAGAAGGACCTGGATGGTTGAATTGGTCTGCAGGGCGTTCTTTCCTCCTTTCACGTTTCTCCATTTCCTGTTGTCTTCGTTGGGTCTTGAAATGCTGGGATCCTTGCCAAAAGGTTCTTCATTTCAGTCTGTCAAGGGCTTGGGCCTCCCATAAGTTTATGTCAACGTTGCATTTCTTCATGTTGCCTTTCAAGGTGTTTTTGAAGTACTTTTATTTTTTTTTTGTCCTCCCCTCATCCATTGGCTTTGGCTCAGTTGTGAGACCATGACCTGCTTCGGGAGTCAATTTTCTGGCATTTGAAGAATGTGACCAGCCCAATGGAGCTGATGGCAGAAATTATCTCTTCATCCACCTATTCTGCTGTTGAGGACTATTGCTGTTCCTCCTGAACCTCACCTTGGATCTTGCCACTTTGGATGACCCCGCGTCACTCTCAGGATCATGGGAACACACAAAGCACTCCACCAAGTCTAGGTCACGATCCACTGAGGCAGTTTCTAATAGCAGCAGGGAGCCTATCATTTATTAATATACAACAATATAGTCATGTAGGGCCAGGTCCTCAGCGGGTGTAAATTGGCCTAATGCAATTGACTTCAACAGGAGCTATGCCAATCTGTGCCAGCTGCAGATCTAGCCCTGGTAAAGATCCCACCAAAGTGTCTCTACATCTATTGGAGGCAAGAGATGTATGCTAGGCATGGGCTAACCTGTTCAGATCCATGTGGAGCTGACCTGGACTCTCACCTCAATTTCCAGCTAAGCCCTAAATGACAGGCTTTGGGTAAGACTAGACCGGGGTGGGCACAGGCTGTGTCTGTCCTGTCAGGTGTTTTAATTCGACCTTCGAACTCCTGCCAGAGAGCAGGGTATGGAGATTACTCTGCTCCAGAGTTCCAGCCGGGGAGCAGGGTCGAGGGCTTGCCCTGCTCTGCATGTTCCATGGCTCTACGCAGCTCCTGTAAGCAGTGGCATGTCCTCGCTCTGGCTTCTATGCGTACCTACATACCTACCTACCTGCCTATCTACCTACAGAGAACTGCAGCCAATGGGAGCTGCAGGGGTGGCACTTGCAGATGGGGCAGTGCACAGTGCCACCTGGCCGCGCCTCCATGTAGGAGCCAGAGGGTGGACATGCCACTGCTTCTGGGAACTGCTTGAGGTAAGGGCTGCCCTGCACCAATGGGAGCTGCGGGGGTGGTGCTTGGGACAGGGGCAGTGTGCGGAGCCCCCTGGCTACCCCTATGCATAGGAGCCAGAGCGGGGGACATGCCACTGCTTCTGGGAGCCGCGCAGAGTGGGGCAAGCCCCAGACCCTACTCCCTGATGGGAGCTTGAGGGCTGGATTAAAACATCTGGAGGGCCAGATGTGGCCCCCAGGGCGTAGTTTGCCCACCCCTGCCCTAAAGACTTTAATTCAAGCTTCTAATTCAAGTTCAGAACATGCTGGTATTTGCAGTGTAGAGATAGCCTGTGTGTCCAGACATTGGCTAGCACGATGGGGCTCTGATCTCAGCTGGAGCGTCTAGGCACTATGGTAATAATTATACAACTGAGCATCATTTGAAAGTCAGAGCCTGTGTAATACATTTACAGAGTGCCTCCCACCTGTTGGGGGCTCTCGTAATGAGCTCCAAATGCTAAACAGCAGCAGCAGGGCCCTGGACTTGCTCCTCCAATGCAGATCTCTTGATAGCCAATTCCTTATTAAAGCTTCACCGTGTAATCACTCTTCCAATTATATTTCCTAAGTGTTCTTTTAATTTCTCTTTGTTCCAAGCAATCAGAGAACTTGCTGGAGCTAATAAGCTAATAAGCAGATGGTTCTTCACAGTAGCCCACTGATATCCAGGTTCTGTTTGCTGCTATGTCTGTTCCTCCAAATTGTTATTAAGTTGCTTGCTTTCTCAGCTGAGACATCCGATCTGTCGTGGGTATGGAATATGAATTTCTGCTGCTGGTAATGCAGAAATGCAGGTATTACCTGCTGCTGCAGGTAATACCCTTCTGCAGACATGGGGCTAGCTCGCATTCTGGAGTCGCTTCTCTGTAAAACAGTATCTCCTGAATTGGTGCATCCAGCATCCTCAAACTTCTCTGGGTAACTGGACAAACAGAATCTGTTAGCCAAGGATGGGAAGAGCCAGATCTCAGTGCTTCTAATACTGGCTCACACACTTTGATTCTCATCTACAGGTCTGTCGCATCTTACACGCATTTAACGTGCACGATTTCAGCTTCACGTGGTTGGCAAAAACAAAACAAAAAAAAAGGGGAAAATAACAATTTTAATACGGTACCTGTAATGTGGGCGATTCCGCCCACCATTCAACTCAATGTAATTTTGACTATACGCAGGTTTTGCTTTACACACTAACCGTGGAACGGAACCCCCACATAAGATGAGACTCGCCTGTATAGATCTCAGAGTGTTTTGTAAAAATTATTATCCCCATTTTACAGAGTGAGGGAGTGACTGCTCCAAGATCAGACAGCATGATAGTGGTGGAGCTGGGAATAGAACCTGTGGCCTCTCATCCAGCAACCTATCCACTGGACCAGGCTGCCATTTCTCTAAAAGGAATATGGCTGCAGGTAAAAACTTGCTTTAATTCAAGGTGTTGGATCTGGGGGGTTGCTTTGTGCCAATCTCTCCAAGGGGATCTGTCCCCTAGTTATTCATGTACATGAAATGGCCAGCTAGTCCTCTGTCACAGGACGGGCACAGGCTAGGAAGTGGCAGAGGATGAGTTAGTGCCCACCATACTGTATCCTGGTGAATTCTGAGAGTGCAAAATAGCACTTGTCCCAAATGACAGGTTCCTCGGTTAGATGGCTGCTTAAAATTAATTATGAAGACAAAAGCAGTGACATGCGACACAGAAACTTTATGAGCTATAGTTCATGCAGACAAATATAATGGAAATAATAGAAAAATCAACATACATAAGTGTAAGAATTAGGTAAGTACACTAAAATGGTTTCCTGTATTGCTCAGACTCACAGACTTACATTGTACATCCTTATGGAGATGATTACAGACAACGATGGAAAGAAAACTTAAGTGGAGATTGCTACAAAAGGAAGGTACTGTGCCATGTGTACTGCCGGTTGCTCAGTGTTGTCATTCCGATGTCCCAGGTAAGGATGGGTTTGACAACCTTTTTCCATTCCACCCACATACATCCAGGGCTGTATCTGATCAAGTCAAGTCTCAGCCTCCTATCCATATTTGGTATTTCGGAAAGCCAATTTTAGGGTTCCAAATGTCCATTTGTGGTGTTCCAGTTGATCATAATTACATTTCCAACCGTTAACCAAACAATTTGCATCAATCCCTTTCCCAAGAGTTTCCAGTCATAAATGTGATTAGCCTTATTACCAAAACCCCATGTGGTTTCCCTATTTATTACAAGATACATTGTTAAACTATCACAGGATACATATTGCTACATTTTATAAGCTTTGGTCAACATCTCATAAGCACATAATACTCACAATAACTAGGCTTTAACACTTAATGCTTGTTTTGGTTCTTCTACTTGCTGTGACAGCTTCAATAACTTCCATTATTTTATCCAAAACTATAGGCCCTCCAAGATCAGGTCTGGGGTCAATGGTCAACAATACCCTTGGTTCCCTTTGCCCTTGGCATAATAAACATATGTAGGAATCCCATAGTTAGTGATGGCCAAATACCCATGTTTACTAACCATACACAATGTGCATGGCCTAGAAAAACATATGTACAGCTTCTCTGGCTGATGTCCAGTGGCTTCTGAAACATAGGACACAGTGAGTGCCACTAGAGGACTCACAAATTATTGAAAGGGATACTACCCTATTCCCATATGCTACAGTCCTTTTAAGGCTGTTCATTCTCCGTATCCCATTCACACCTTGTTCTGTCAGCTGAGGCTGCCATCAAGGGAAGCCATCAGTGCTGGTCTTTCTGTCCCCACAGCCAAATCTCTTATCTGGGCCTCTATACCATGCCATGATTACAACAGTATCCCCTGCTCCAGCCTCCTAAACAACCAGACATTGCATTCCTTCCACAGCTGCTAAAATCATCATCCTTGCCCATCGGTCTGATCACATCACTGCCCTTTTTCAGTCCTCTGCTCCTCATCTGCCACCACATCACCTGTAACCTGCTGCTCGCCATCCTCAAAGCTCTGCGTAACTCTACCCCTCCCCACTTATCCTCCCTTGTCGAGCGCTGCATTGACCCATCCGCCCCCCTTTGGCCCTTCCTGTCACTCCACTACATCCACCATGATTCCTTGGCTCTTCTCCTCTGAACCACTTTCTGGTGCTCCCCAAACAGATGCATAGTTTCACTCTATAGTGTCTTATAATAACTGGGATGTTGGCAGACCAGGTACCAGCTCATGCCAGGGCCCCTATGTCTCACTGAACACTGAAAAATGCACAGCTGGGAACAGTCTGACTCCCCTGTGTGTTAGGATTGTTTAAAATAGGTATTAGGGGTATAAAAAGGTGTTTTGACTGTTTGAAATGCTTGTAAGTTGCTGCCGGCAATAATGTCACTTGCAATATCTGTATCCCATGGAATACGGTAATATTCAAGTGTTTGCTCCGTAACTATAAATCACCAGTCAGCAGAGAAGTATTACCAACTGTGAAATACTGGTTTGCGACAGGAGGTGTTATCCCCTACCCAGCAAAAGAAGGTCCATAGACCCCAGCCAAACCATTGTGGAACATCTGAGAGAAAAAGACTTTGTTGATTGATCTCACCACCACCACCACCCCCCATGAATTAGGGACGTGCATGTGGACTGGTGCCATCAGCTTGAACTCTGGGGGAAGAGAATACAAATCCCTGACAAGAAGAAACTGTATCTTTATGCTGCTTGGACTGTGAGGGGCAAGGATTATTAAGCATAAGCCAAAGATCCCCCGTGCTTGGCCTGGGTTAGCCCTCCAAGACACACAGCCTCCATGGCATGGAGGAGGCACTGGGAGGGAGGAGGAGGAGTTGATCGGCAGGGGCCAGCAGTGGGCAGGAATGGGAGGAAGAAGGGGACCTTGGCTGCTGGGGGGTGCTAAGCACCCACTAATTTTTCTCTGTGGGTGCTCCAACCCTGGGATGTGGGAGCATGAGCCCCATTGACTTCTGGTAGCATTTGTGCTCCTGTAGCCCTGAGGTGCTTTTGACATTTTCCCCCAGAATGAAGATGGCCTTGATCCTGAGGCAGCACCTACAACCTAAACAAGAGAGACGGCACAGGAATTCTAGGCACTGAAATGATTGACTGATCCTTTATGAGCAGCACACAAGTAATGAACCTGTTGGAGACATTTTAAATGAAGAGAAGGTTCTGTGCTCCCTGTTATATCTTTAGTGGCGTACTCTATCCCCTTGCTGAATGTGGTCAAAAGACTCTCAGTACAATCCCAGGTGGCAGCTTCACATTAAAGACATCTAAACGGGCAGATTTCATTTACATTTCCCTGTGTTGCAGTGCAGACAGAGATCTAACACAGGCTCCATCATGGATGAGTGTTCGTGCTGCTGGAAGCAAGTTCATCGCCTAAAAAGAACAAAAAGATCTGATTTTAATCCATTTTTATAAAATTCTTACACAGTTATTGAAGGACAGTTAAGAGAAAAGGGCTGTACCGAAAACCATCAGACTGTGGTTTTCTATGAGTTACAGCCTGAAACTGGACCAAGGCAGAAGTAGTTGTTCTCTCAAGGAAGTTATTGATGTCTTCCTGTATTTTTAAATCACCTTATGGTGGTATTTGAATTCCCAGGACTTCTATAGCTGATAATTTCATTGCAATCAGTGGATTTACACCAGTGTCAAACTGCAATAGTGTAGCAGTGAATCAGGCTCTGGATTCCAAGTCATGTATCAATTTTGATTATATATTTATGTACATTCTTTATATCTTCTCTCACTCTTGCAGTATGTGTCAGGACAACCAGTGAAACAAGACTGACAGTGATTTAGGGGTTTGCTTTGAAACCACACCAAAGATAGATACAGGCAGCATTGGGCTGTCTGAATTGGTTTTCACATTTCAGTTGTATTTATTTTAGCTTAAAAAATCAATAATATACACTGTGAAGGCAGTAGGATTGTTTGTCTCCATCCATTAAACACTTCAAGCCAAATTTAAAGCCCTGAGGTAATGGGAGTTGCAAGCGCTCAGGACCTCGCAGGATATGGCATGTCACCATGAGATACAGTAGCATACCTGACACACCAGTCAAGGAGAAATAGCAGCTCTTCTGAGTATATCAACAACAGAGCTAAATGAACTAGGAATGCAGGCATTCACAGGCAGAGTCAGACCACTGGTCTGTCAAGTCCAATATGCAGGAAAGGAGGGTAGAGACCTAGCTGGGAAACCAGATCCAAGTCCTTGCTCCTCTACAAACTACCTATGTGATCTTAGGCATGTCACTTTGCCATTCTGTGTCCGAGCTCCCTATTGGTAAAATGAGGACAATAGCACTTCTTAAGCTGACTAGGGTACTGTGAGGATAAATACATTAAAACTGTGAGGTGCTTAGCTGCAATGGCCATGGGACCACATAAGCACCATAAATAGAAATCCTGGCTGCAACAGTGGCTAGTACCACATACTTCAGAAGAAGGTGGCATAATCTGTAAAGGAAGTTTCTTACCGTCCCTTAGTGGTTGGTTTATGTCTTGAGGCATGAGTGTTATTTATCTCTTATAATTTTTATTCTACTTAATGTAACTGTGAATGTTCTTGTTACCCACAGACTTTCAATGGGACTTGAACTCCTAAGTCATTTCGATGTTTTGAAAATGTCAGTCATAAATGTCAATGCTTTTTTTTTTAAATCATGCTCTTGGCTTTAGCATTAGCTTGTGACAATGAGTTCCAAGGATTAGTTGTGGAGTGTGTAATTAAAAAGTGATTCCTTTTATCAGTTTCAAATGAGTCACCTTTCAATTTTATTGGAGTGTCCTTGTGGTGGTACTATGAGAGAGAGACAGATAGGAGCATACCTGATTTACCTTATACCATTCATTATTTTGTATTTGCCTATCACAACCCTTCATGGTCATCTCCTCTCTAAACTCAAAGTCCCAGTCTTTTTGATATCTCCTCTTTTGAAAATCTCTCATTGATTCTCATTATTTTGAGCAACCGTCCCAGAACCCCTCTTTCTGCTGTGTCTTTTTGCAGACGGAGGTGACCACAACTGTACATAATGTTCCCTCTAGATATGTGTAATGGTATTACAATATTTTCAGCATTATATTGTCTGCCCAATCCTTTATGCAGCCTAACAATGTGTTGGTTTGTTTTGGCTCATTGAGCAGGGGTCTATATGAAGCTGTCTATAGGGATGACCATTTTACCCCATTAATAAGTTCATGTAGAACTAACTCATCAGTGGATAGAAGTAGTTCAAATTAATCTCTCTCATATAAAACCTGAAAACCTAGATTAAGCAGAATTAATCTTCTTTCCAACAAGTTGCTCCTTCAATCAAAAAGTCTTTTGATACATTGTGGTCAAGGGAAACACAAAATGAAAAATCTCCTGCAATCTCAAGCAAAGCACATACAGTTCCATAAGATGTTGAAAAGCTCATCTTCTTATATGGCTTATCCATTACTAGAGGTTTGCAACCATGGTAGCCCATTCTGTATGGTCCTCTCTTAATCTCTTTGTGGATAAATAGTCCTCTTGATTCACCTGGGATACTGCCTTGTCCTCCAAGAGCTTCTTTTTTCTGCCTCTCACTCTTCGGCCATCAACTTTCCCTTCCAGGGCCCATCAACATGCATCGTCTGCTGAACCTCTTAAAATGCCCCCTGCAAATCAGAATGTTCCTTTCTTAAAAGAAGGCTCATACAACTAGAAAGGGCACATCTATTGACCCATTCTCATAATACAGGGATAAGGAGACATTTAATGAAACCAAAGTACTGTATATAGCATTGGTGAGACTCGCACAAGAATACTGCAGCCAGGTGTCCATATTTTACCAAAGAGGTTGAAAAACTGCAGAGGCTGCAGAGAAGAGCCACAAAAATGATTCAAGGACTGGAGAAAATCCCTGACAGCGAGAGATTTAAGAGCAGAATCTGTTTAGCTTATAGATCGGTGAGTTGATTATGGTGTATAAGTGCCTTCAAGGGGAAAAGTACTGGGTACTAAAGTGTACTTTAATCTAGCAGCGAAAGGCAGAATGAGAATCAGTGACATGATATTAAATCCAGAAAAAATCAAATTAGAAATAAGTCAAAAGGTGAGGGGTATTAGCCATTGGAACAAACCACCAAAGGAAGTGGTGGAGTCTCCAGCTCATGAAGTCTTCAGGTTGTGACTGGATGCCTTTCTGAAAAAAATGCTCTAATCCAACACAAATTATTGGGCTCTGTATAGGAGTAACCTGATGAAATTTTATACCCTGTGTTATACAAGAGGTCAGCCTGGATGATTTGATGAACCCTTCTGCCCTTAAAATCTGTGAGTGGTATTGAGTTTAAAACTGATAAAAGGAAATAATATTTTCCCACACCATTAGCCTGTGGAGCTCATTGTCACAAGATATAATGGAGGTCAAGTGTTTAGAGCCCTGCAAATCTGTGGTTATCTGCTTTATATCCACAGATATCTGCTTCATGAATGCAATTATATTGTTTACCATCTTTGCAGATCTGATGCAGATCCAAATTTTTGTATCTGCACAGACTCTAACAGTGAGATGGGATTCTGGAGTGGGTGCGGATGCAGATACGTATAAAAGGTGGAATACCAATTGCAGGTCGGATACAAGTTAATTATCACGGATGCAGATCAGATGCGGACCTAAATTTTTGTATCTGCCCAGGACTCTACAAGAGTTTGAAAGATTCTCTAAAGACTGGACATTTATAAAGTTAACTATAACATTCAGAGTTAATAATACCAAAGATTAACAAGATCAGGAGTTCTGGTGTAATCTATAAGTATAGAGATAAGATATAGGTATGAGACAGCACTGAAAGAGACCTACAGGCTCAAGCCTGTAAGAAATTAACTTAGAATTTAGCATAACAATATGAAGTCGCTAAGCCTTAGCATAGGTAAGTTAATCAGAAATGACCTTAAGTCACAAGAGCAGAGCATATAATGCTGTGATAAACAACTATGATAAAACTGCTGACAAATAACCTCAGAATGTTGGCTGAATGTCGGTTAGTTTGGGTATTTTAGGATAGGAACATCAGCGGGTGTTCAAATGCATGATTGCCATAGTAACCGGCAAACATCTGTGCTAGTAAGTTTAAGCTAATTCAAATACTAACCAATAGGAGGAGAACACCTCAACACTATTAGGGTGGGAAAGTTTAGCTCTGGCTAAAGAGGCTGGACACCCTTATGAATATTCCTGGTGGCCATCAATCCCTATAACAAGGCTGACTGTGGCCTAGGCCATTGGGATGTTTTGGCATCCCAGAGATAGGACAGGCCCTTCATGACTGACTGACTGTCTCACCATTTTGAGGTCTCCACAAGCATGGACTGAGTATACAGTTGTACTGATGCTGGGCATACGGACAATGTTATGTTATTTGTTACTTACTTGTTTGGATGGGAGTGTCAGTGCTTTTACTAATTGTGTTAATAAAACTATTGCAAACTAAGAAGTTTTTCTAAGTGTGACTGTTGCACCCTGAACACTAGGGCTCCTAATTTAATAGCAATTCTAATAGTTCAAGCCCTGATCTTGGGCCTAGTCCCTGCCAAACCGCTACAGGCTAATTGAGGATTCTTAAGTGATCAATATAATCGGTACACAATCAACAGATTAGGCAACACTGGAAGGGATATCAATATTTTTGCTTTAGGGCATAAAACCAGCTCCAATTATTGGGGATTAGGAAGAAATTTTCCTCAGAAGCAATGTGATGGGTTGTACAAATCCCACATTCCACACTGGACAAGAAGGGACGACAGAGCCATGCAAAGGGGGGTTCAAACCCCACAGTGGACAGGAAGGGGTGACAGGGGTGTACAAACTCCACAGTGGACAGGAAGGGGTGACAGCGGTGTACAAACCCCACACGGGACAGGAAGGAGTGACAGGGCTATGTGAAGGGCGGTACAAACCCCTCAGTGGACAGGAAGGGATGATAGAGCTGTCCAAAGGGGGGTACAAACCCCACACTGCGTCTTGCCAGAACCCCCACAAAGGAGGCCTGCAGAATGTCTGAGACTGCTTTTTTTCACTTCCCTTTGCTTTTTTTCCCCTCTCTGGACACAGCATTTCCATCCTTAGTCATGTGCTGCTGACCACAGGTGCCAATTCCTTGGGTGCTCTGGTTACAAGCACTCACTGAAAAATAAACTGGCAATGCTCAGCACCTGCAGGCCAGATTAATCTTTTTGAGACCCAGCACCTGGACCATTGCCCTGCCCCCTGCTCTGCCTGCTCCTCACCCCAAGGCCCTGTCCCTGCTTAGCCTCTTTTCCCAAGGCAGCACCCCACATAAAGTGGCACTGGGTCCTGGGAGGGACATAGGGGCCAAGAGACAAGTGGATCACTGGCCTGAAGAGGGCGCTCTGGAGGCTGGAGAGCTAATTCCCAGAACAGACAGCAGGAGGTACCGCAGGGGTGAGTCCGCATGTCTACAGGAGGGATATGATATAGGTCTATAAAATCATGAACAGAGTGGAGAAAATGAATAAGGAAGTGTTTTTCACCCCTTCACATAACACAAAAACCAGGGGTCACCTAATGAAATTAATAGGCAGCAGGTTTAAGCCAAACAAAAGGCAATGTTTCTTCATACAATGCACAGTCAACTTGTGGAACTCTTTGCCAGGGCATGGTGTGAAGGCCAAAAGTATAACTGGTCTTAAAAAAAAAAGAATTAAATAAGTTCACAAAGGACAGGTCCATCAATGGCTATTGGCCAAGATGGTCATGGACGCAACCCCATGCTCTGGGTGCTCCTCTGCCTCTGTCTGCCAGAAGCTAGGAGTGGATGACAGAAGATGAATCACTCAATAATTCCCCTGTTCTATTCATTCTCTCTGAAGCAGCTGGCATCGGTTACTGTTGGAAGACAGAGTACTAGGCTAGATGGACAATTGGTCTGACCCAGTATGGCTGTTCTTACGTTCAGGGTAGGCGGTGACAGAACCCTTTATTGGTGTGGGTAGACCCCAAAATGTCACACCCAACCTCCTGGATTCTAGTCCTCTGTTCATCCAGTGGAAGTCTCAAAGCCAAACACAGACTGTCCGTTGTCCATGGTGCCACATATCAGAGGGGGTAGCCGTGTCAGTCTGTATCTACAAAAACAACAAGGAGTCCGGTGGCACCTTAAAGACTAACAGATTTATTTGGGCATAAGCTTTCATGGGTGCCACCGGACTCCTCGTTGTCATTGTTGATGGGTATTTCAGAGCTGGCATTTTGGTTCAGCCCATTAAAGCTAGAACTTTCAGAAAATTGGAAGGGCACAAGGGGACTGGTGGTATGGCCCAAACGGGGTTGAGTGCACGTTTGGGCATGCAGAAGGTTTTGAGAAAATATTATTAGCCATGATCACGAGGGAGTGAGCAGTCAAAGAGGATTGTTCTGAGGTATGGTTAAGGGGCTGGGGATTTTAAAATGCTCTGAGGGTCCCAAACATTCTGTTGGCCTGGTCATGCTGGGGGTACAACGAAAGCCACCGACTCAGTGGCTTCTCTAGCCACAGCACACCAGGCACAGTACTATTAAATTAAAAAACCCTCCAATGAGGGTGTGAGAGAGAGACCAGCAGACTGAATGGCCTAGATACACAGGGAGAGCCAGCATTTGCTGCAAGGTTAGCAGCAAGGCAGGAGAGGTACAGAGAGGGTGAGGATGATCAAGGGAATTCCTGGGTTTTCCATGCTAGTTTGCAGGCTGTGGCACTCTAGCTGGCTGTGCAAGATGACTGTTTCCTATGGCGAGTGGGGGTGGGGAATGACAGACAGTGTCCTTGGGGATCATTGCATTACATGCATGAATGGTTTATGTATGACTGTGTTCTACTCCACAGGGAAGGGCTACCGCAGGAACCAAAAACAGGAGGAGTGATCACCCATGGGATTGTAAAAAACTCTGGAGAAGCACCATCCCCATATTTCAAACTGGGTTTTCCAGAGACCAAAAGATAAAGGAAAATGTTTAGGGCTGAGTTTAAGCAGACTCAGGGTCTTCCTTTTGATTCAACAGACAGGACCTTAGAGCCTATGGGGACCCAAACCCTTGCAGAAAGATTGGAAAGACTTTGGCCTACTAGGGCCCCATAAGACCGATGGGTGATTTCTGGTATATTCAATATGGGTTTAAATCTCTTTATAGGTTTGTATATGTTTTCACTGTAATGCTTTTGCCTTGTGAATAAATGCTTTGCTTTGGAAGAGCGGTGTGATCACTGGTGAAAACACTACTATTGTCCTCAGGAAGAAAGCACCACATAGGGGCTGGCCTATAGGCTGCCTGGCTTGCTGGGAATATCAGTGTATGGCAGGAGCTGTGCAGACTTAAAAGCCCTGGTCAGGAAAGAGAGAGATACATGAGTCTCTACCCAAGAGAGATGGTGGCTGGGAACCTGAAACTTTGACTGGGTGCTCTCAAGGGACCACGGAGGAGGACTACAGGTGCAGTCATTCCTGAAACAGCGACAGTAGGCACTAGACTATCTCTCTGTTAAGATGTGCTTCACATTACAGTGACATATGAGAAGGTGTGACATAATGGTCCATTGCTTGGGACCTTTTACATCTCATCTGAAAGGCAACAGTTCCAGGTGCATAGTACTCCCAACACCATACCAGCCATTGGTAGAGTGGGAAGAGGGCAATATGCTTATTGACTCACCACCACCACGGTCATTAGAACGCCTTTCAGGTATGTCCTGGAATACTTGAGACTTTATATACTTAGTGGTCTTGAGAAGGACTCTGAAAAGTCACCGTATGCCCAGCGATGACCCAGGAAATGTGTAAGGAAGCAATGTTCTAATGGGCACAGTGTGTCTAATTAAACAGTGCTATTATTCAAATTCCAGCACGTGCTTACTTTGTTGCAAATGAAGAGAGTATCTCCTTTAGAAGGGCTTCTGTGTGTGGCACCACGATCATTAATGCGTAAGCAAATATTGACTTTTAACACAGGGCCCTATTGTTAAGTGAATTATGAAAGGAGAGTCACAGCCTGCTGCCACACAAAAGGGACCAGGGCTTGTTGAGGGCAGGGAGGGTGTCCCTAGCCTCTGTTTGCCAGAAGCTGGGAACGGGCAACAAGATCATTTGATGATTTCCTGTTTTGTTCATTCCCTCTGGGGCACCTGGCATTGGCCACTGTCATAAGACAGGATACTGGGCCAGATAGACCTTTGTTCTGACCCACTATGGCCGTTCTTATGTTCTTATGCTCATACGGAGTGTGTTGCACATTTTGTGGTGTCATCTTTGGAAAGCCATTGAAGCCTAGTTGTGTGCATGCACGCACGCACACACAGAACCATACTGGTAAAGCAAAGCAGTTCTTCAGGAGCTATTGAATTTCCTTGCTGAGCAAAGCCTCGAGGCTAGGTTCACCCTGCTGGGGTTCTTCTGGCCTACACCTTTGCAGAGGGTCCTACGGTTGAGAGGCAGTTGTGTTGGCATCGGGTGGGTGCTCAAGTTTTTGTCACTCCCAGTGAGCATTGAGCAGCTTGTGCTCCACCCCATACACACTGAAGGGTGAAGAGCTAAAGGTCACTCTAGTGAACTGCCCGTAACCTAAAAGCTTCCTGAAGCTCTGCGCTTGAACGTATTGACTGAACTGTCTCTGCTGTAGCTGTAGCTCTAATGGGAGGTGAAGGAATGCTGAGGGAGGGGAACAGTGGTAACAACACCTGCCCTCTCTTGAGCTGAATCCTACCTGCGGCCTTACTGGTGTGTGGAGATGTAATTATAGTTGCCTACTTGGGCCATCTTTGAGCTCCAATCAGGGATGCACCAAAGCACTTGTTTAAATCAATTGTTGTGCAGGAAAGAACTTACCTATAAATGCATACTTTTTCTTCACTGACTTCTGTAGACCCTGAGCAGGTGCCTAAAGCTGAAATAGGCTTAAATGCCTCCCTGAAATGGGGTGTTAAGTGACTATGGCCCAACAAGTAAGCTTTGATTACAATTAATTATTTTTTTTAACTTCAAAGTCTGTGTAGATAAATATCATTTTCTCTCTTCTAAGCTGGTCTGTTCTGTGGATTTCATTTGGGACTGAGGATACACTAATCTGTCCGACCTTTTGTAATGCTGGAAGGGTAGAAGCTTGGTTCCATCTGCATGGGATAACATGGGAAACACAGATCTCTGGACAGTTGTGATCTGCAAAACGTTTTTACATACCTGACATCCTGTAGAGTTATCTGCTTTCACATCACTCCACTTGGAAGGCCTTTACTGGAAAGTACAGAGAGCCAGTGCACTGAAGTTTATGGGCTGCATGCATCATCAGACAGATCTGGAACTCGTAAATAAACAAAAAAATGTACTTTGCAGTTAAACAAGATGAGTATGACTCATTGCAGAGAGCACACAACCCACTCACCTACCCAAAGGGGATGAGATATTGCAATGCTGTCTTTGAAACCACCTTTGGAGAACCATAAGCATTAAAGATGGAAAAGCTCCATTAAGTCATCTAGCCCAACACCTCCAGCTAATGTATCACTTTTATGTGCAAAACACATTGATGCTTGCCAGCTCATCCTGTTAACATTATCTGCTCTTTTGAGTTCTGATGAGCTGAAAGGCTGATGGTAGCAAAAATTTCTGAGGCATTATTACAGATCTTTCCATAAAGTGTCCAGTGGCCACCATCATTACCTGTGACCTGAAGTGTGATGTCTTCAATTTGAGCTTCTTCTCAACATACCTAAGAAGGCTAGATTGTATTCTACATTTCTCTGTGTGATACAGAGACCCGCTGGTGGTTCACTACACTGTGTCAGCAATTCTTGTCAGGCCTGACATACTCACTACACCTAACACCCTCTTGTCATAATCTGTATCTAAAAGATGTCATGTAAAATATCATTGGGAAACTAATATCTCACTAATCATTAATAGTTTTGTGTGAGGTATGTACAGAGTTATGAATTTGCTCTAGAATAATGTTCTTAAAATGTGTTTGGCAAGCAATGCACAAGCCCAGTCTGCCTCCAATAAAGGAATGTGTATTTGTTTGTCTGACCAGGCTGGTCATCAGGCAGAGACAACAAAGGCACATTTACATAAAAAGGCAAACAAAGCCTTCAACCTAGCAACCGTGGGAGACAGCCACTTGCAGCGGTCTGAAAGCCAAATGGTAAACAATTGAACCAATAGATTGTATTCAATATTACTGTATTATAAAAGTATATTAAGTTAGGTCTTTTATGAAAACTATTGCCACAGGGGTGATTAATATCATTGTGAAATATAGATATTCATATTATGTGAGGAATTATGGACACTCCTTGATATTATGCTTCAAAGTGCGGGATCAAGCAAAAGGGGAGACAAGTTTTCTCCCAGACAGGAGGGAAGGCAATTGAACAAGGTGTGATCAAAGACAATGGAAGACCTATTACATAAGAATCAGCAGGGGATGGGAAGTCAACAGGAAGGAAAGAACATCCTGAGTCTGGGGACACAACAGTGAGTTTGGAGAGATATAGGGAAAGAGAAGAAGCCATCTTGGCATCTATCACTGGACAAGGACAAGGGCCCACCATTCTTGCAAACTGAGAAAGATGTGTTCTTCAACCAAGAGGGCTAAAGTCTCTGGGAACTGAATGTAAATGAAAAATCTACTTAGGCAAAAATCTTTCAGCTAGAAAAACAAGGGAAACCAATACCTTGCACTTCCATGGAAGAGCCTTAGAGAAAAAACATCAGCCATGGCTGGAAAGGAGAAAGATTGGTAAGAAATCTACCTTAAACAAACTCTGTAACTTGAGTTAACTCTTAGCCAGTAGAGAGCGCATTTTATTTCCTCCTAATCATTTTGTCTTTATCCTTTGCACTTGAACTTGCTTAAAGCCTATCTCTTGTGGCTAATAAACTTGGTTTACTTTTAATCTAAACCAGCCTACGGCTGTGTTTGAATTGAGGTGATTGTTAGCTCCAGCTAAAGCAAGAAGTTGCTGCTCTTACGTTTCTTTAAAGGAGAAACAGACCCTCCTGTTCCTCTGAATGTTCCAGGAGAGAGCTGGACGTTTCAGGGCAGACGGCTTGAGGGAATGCAAGACTGGAGGTGTGTTGGGGTCACTTAGTACTAACTAAGGTAGGTGGAAACCAGAGTGTGACTGTGGTATAACAAGCAGGCTGCTGAAGTGATTGTTGCCAAATCAGGGGTGCTTAACATACACAGATGCTCAATGAATGCTTGTAGGCTGGCTGGGAGTGTTCAGACAGGAAACCACAGTAGCAGAACATTTGAAGGCACTAGAGGTTACAGGACAAAGCATTCGGAGGTCATGCACCTGCAAGCAGATAGCTCAACTTGCTGGACATTCTTAACCCTAACTGTATGAACTGGGACACAGATTTCATCCTTGTGTGCTGTAAAAAGTTCTGTAGCAATGGACCATTCCACTGCAGCTACTGGAGGGTGGGAGAATGGTACCTGGCATTTTATTGTGGTGCTTGAGCCTGTACAATCTACAAATTAAAGATAGTCCCTGCCCTGAAGAGTTTGCAGTCTAAAAGACAGACACAGAAAAAAAGACACATTGTGAAATGCAGAGGTAGGGATAAATTTATGTGTGTGGTGATAAATGTCTACATAATTATTATAAGGCTTTAGGGCCAGATCCTTAGCTAATATAAATCAGCATAACCCTATGGGCAATGAAGCTATGTCAATTTATGCCAACTGAGGATGTGACTCTGTATATATACAGGAAGTCAGTCTTCAGCACTGAAATGCAGCCACCTCTGAGGTGGAACACAGCAGTGATACCCAATTCCTTTGCTCTTAAGAAATGCCTGAGTGCCAGGTAAATTTACAGGAGGACAAAATGATTTTTGTTCCAGGTCACCTGCTGCTGCAGAGGCTGTCATTGTGGAGTCAGCATATGGGAAAAGCTCATCAATCTTTTCATCTATTCAGTGCTATTATTTTGATTCATAATCATTAACAGCCTGGTCCCATGGTACTTCCCCTAGCTAGACATGCATTATGTCATATTTGGTAATATATTAAATCTCTGTCACTGGAAAGAGTTACTTCTGAAGACTGCTATTTGCTAAAAGCTGCCACAACACACACATTTTTAAAAACCTTTTTGTGGACACACACAATGTGTGTGCCAAGTCTTCAGAAGATGGTTGTGATTCATGACCATCAATGTAATGCTGTGCCCATTCCTTTATTAACCCTTCCACTGGTGCATTCAGCTATGGCTGATGTGTTGCAGAAGAACACGATAAAATTCCTTGGAAAAGCAGACTAGCTCTGATAGAGTGCCACTGCGATTGAAAGTGACAAACAATGACAGCAATGGAGTTATATCAACTTAAAACTGAAATAAGACAGTGATAAATCAGTCCCTATAAATCCAGGTAAATCTGGCACTGTCTATCATGAATCTGTCCACAGATTAGTAGGCGATTTCCCTGTCTAACAGAGTCTTCAGTCTGGTATTTCTTTTTAATGCAACTCAAAATTTGTTTTCTTTTAAGAAAGAAACCAGTAAGTTGGACAAATAAAGTTGACTAAATAAAGATGAAGTTCATAGCAGATGAATTCAGTATATAGCATTCATTCAAGAGAACAAATTGTCTATTTTTATTTATTCCCTGAGACTATTTTTATTGGTGTGTGCATAGACTTTATTCATACCAGACAACTTAAATCTATCAATAGGTGTAATGTCTGGGTATCACGAAATAAGCATGTTTTATTTGCTTATACAAGCATAGCCTGTAGGCCGGAGCGACGCCTAAGAAATAAATCAGTCAGAGAGACTACTAGTGCTATATTCAGCATCTAAAAAGAACTGCATCACAGGAGACAGGCAGCATTATATCAAGATCTAATTCATGGAAAATCAGATAATAAGCAGCAAGACCATCTGCTGCAGCACCACATCGCGAATCTCTTTAATGTTACAACAGGTATTTACAGTGCAGCTTTGAATTGTCATGTCTGGTCTTTTATTCCCTCTTGTACTCTTCATGCCCAAGTGAAGATATAAGTGAGAAGGAAGCAGAGCTGTTGTCATTTCTTGGTTGCAAGAGGGGACAGGAGGAATTTTGAATAGCAAGTTTGACTAGCAAACGCAAGCCACCCACAGCTAGGCAAATAGAGAGACTATCAATAGCCTTGCAAGGGGGTATTAACAGAGAATATCCATTGCACTTCGGGCTGCTGAGGCTGTCTTCAGTCACTCAAATGTGGGATTTTTACAGTGAGATAATAAATGTGAGATACTCAGCTCACTGTGAAATCCTAAATGGAGACAAGGGCACTTATAGTGTCTATTCCAAGGTAACTAGGTGGAGTCAGCAGCACTATACCCCCACCCACATGTGGTGACATAGGGATGTAGGACCTCTTCGCCCTAATCCTAACCCCTCCCTCCCACCCAGTGACAACACACCTTTTCTGTCAGTGAGAATATAAGAACATAAGAACAGCCATAGTAGGTCAGCCCAAAGGTCCATCTAGCCCAGAGTTCTGTCTTCCGACAGTGGCCAATGCCAGGTGCCCCAAAGGAAGTGAACAGAACAGGTAATCGTCAAGTGATCCATCCCCTGTCACCCATTCCCAACTTCTGGCAAACAGAGGCTAGGAACATCATCCCTGCCCATCCTGGCTAATAGCCATTGATGGACCTATTCTCCATGAATTTGTCTAGTTCTTTTTTGAACTTTTGAACTAGACATAGCCAGAGTCTTTTTGTTCTTCTTCTGGCCTCACAGCCCCATCTTTGGAGACACAGCGAGGGACGGGGACACACTTTAATCTTTGGAGTTAGCAGCTTATCATGGTCTGATTGGGTCTGATTTTCCTCCTGATTTACACCGCTGTGAGGGGAGAATCTGTCCCATGCTGTTGCTTAAGTAGATTTTAAACCCATCATTGAAAATGTGACATTTCAGGGGACTATCACTGCGGATGGCGGGGGTGTAATCAGAAGAAAATTGACTGTGCACTGAAAACATACCCTCTCCAATCCTTCCACATGAGCACTGCGAGTCGCAACCTGCACTCTGCTTCAAAGACCTGCCACTCCAGCTGTGACTTGTCATGTTATGGGGAGTGATGGAGAAATCCCACAGTGAAAGACAATAGCATCCCCTGGTCAAAGTGCACAGTAGACTTACAAGAAAGTTTTTAAAAAATGCAAGGGAAATAAAAACACGGGGGAAACTGGAAAAGGGGGAATGGGTGCTTTGCCGGGGTGCTGGAACAATTTGTATAGTGCGGGTACAGAGAGCTATTGAACCAAACTTGTAACTCTGTATGCGATGAAAACCACTCTAAGCCAGGGGATGCAGCATTACCTCCAGAACTCCTACTTCCAGCACCTATGTGCTTTGCATATTCACTTTAAAATGCAGACAAAGCTATCCCAAGAGCCCACATACTGCGCAGAGCAGCCCACGCCTTCCTAGAAATGCTGCCTGTGCTGTTCAACACCTGCATGGTGCATTCCAAGTGAAAACACTGGAGAGCTATGTTGCTCCTCATTTTAGGCTTCAGGATGCAGTCTCTGCGCTTCCGTTAGATGGGTGCTCTAGATTTCCCTTCCTCCTGGTAATCTGAATGGGCAGCTGCCAAGCTCTAATTATAACCATTAGACTCTGCTACGCGTGCTCACTAGAGTCCTGGAAGCTGTGCAGCATGGCTGAAGGAAATGCAGGATGGCTCAGAAGCTGACTAGCAGCAGGCCAGCTGCCAACTAAGCGGACGGAGTTCATAAAGACAATGGGTTTTAAAACAATTGAAAAATCGCCAGACAAGGCCATCTTGCCTTCAGTCAAGGGGAGAAAGCTCCCCCTCTAGTCTGCTAAGAGAGCCCAGGGCTTGCTGTTAACACTGGCAGAGGCTGATGTCTGTCTGGGAAATTAGAAAAATCAGAGAAACCTTTGTAACAGAGGAATCCTAAAGAGAGCTGGCACCTCCCCTGTGACTACTGGGACTCCACCTCTGTGCCCACTTCTCCTCACTTCTCCCTTGTCGGTTTATTTACTTGTTCTGTATTGTCTAAATCTGAGATTGTGAGTTCTCTGGGGCAGGAACTGTGGAGGTGTTGTTTGTGCCAGGCATGATGGGTCTCTGATCCCTGTTTGGGGTTTTCTGGGGCAAGTGTAGTCGAAATATCAATGACCCTTTCAGAGTGGAGTGAACTAACATGAACAACGTTTTGCTAATTCATTCTGCCTCATTAACCTCTTTGGGCCAGATTTCCAGCTGGTGTAAGTCAAGATTCATACTATTGGGCTACGTCAATTACACCCAGTGAGAATCTGGCCCTTCAGCTCCTTCTACCACTCATAACCTTGTGACTTTTTCATGCTACAGTTTCTGTCCAGAGCAACCTGGCTCTCCTCCTCTAAGTGCCTGTGAAAACGTAAGTGTTGTGGGAACCATGTCGGTCTCAGGATAGTAGAGAAACAAGGTGGGTAAGGTAATATCTTTTATTGGACCAACTTCTGTTAGTGAGAGTCTTAGGGAGACCAGCTCTGAAAACTCAACTTCTTTGGGCTAGCTTTCCACCAACCCTACTTACCTCACATTCACTACATACAGATCACTCTATACTGCAACCGCAAGCGATTAAATAAATGTGCATCCAATGCAGTGAAGGCAATACTAAAGCAACCCAGCTTGGGGTACTTTAATGTTACACCCCATCTACCTACCTCTGTTTGTAGACACACCCATTTAAAACCTGATTTTTCGGTGACCTTGTGGTGCAGGGGTGGAATTGCTAAGAAAAAACATAGCTCCGCCAACTTGACATGACCAAATTGGACGTTGTTCTTAGGCAGGTTGTGTAGTTGTTCAGAATATGACCATGGATGCTCTGCTGTGCTCCTCAGGCTTGGCTTTCCCTCCACAGGGCTCAGATGCTCTGCTTGGTTCCTGGGCTTTAGCTCCCCCTTGATAGGGACTCAGATGCCCTGTCAGGCCCTGCTCAAATCATTGGCCTTCAGTACTTCTTGACTGGACACTCATGGCGTCAAAATAAGCTGTGAATCTGAGTAGACACTGTAGATCTTCATACTATGATACTTCCTCTCCTTTCAGCAGCAAAATAATTAACACTGGTGGCATTTTAAGTGTCCCCATTGCCATGTGAGTTAGCACCCACTGAGATGAATGAGGCAATTGACTCCTCTATTTCAAGCTGTCTGCACATTCAGGCTGACATTGTTGCCCCAGTTACACTTGGTTCACGTGTTCGAGATTTTTTTCACAACCCTAACAGACAGAGGCTGACTTCTCAAAGACAATGAAAGCTGGGATTTTGGAGGATGAAGAAGTGCAGTTCTGCTCTTGTAACCCACTGATTCATGTGTGAGGTAGCCCCGATCCACAGAAGACGTGGGTCTGTCACAGCCAGGGGACTTGGTTCTTTACCTCAGACTGGAAGGACTCGGGTACTTTTCTCTGGAGGTCCCCAAGGCCACTCCTGGTGTTGGACACAATGGCAGGCCACACATAGTGGGGGCTCGCCTCAGCTTTGAACTGTTTTGTGCCTCAGGTGCTAGTGGTGAGCTTCCTCTGTGCAGAGAAGTATGTAATCCACTGGCCAGTGTGTGTTATGTGTCCACTTCAGTGCCCCTCTGTTAGCCCCCACGAGAGAAGCTGGTTCTTCAGCTCAAGCTGTTAGCTCTGGAGAGCCACAGTTCAATGCTTGATGTTAGCCAAGATGGCAGCCAAGCCACCACACAGTACTGCTGCATACCAGCTCAATTGGGTGCAGTTCCTGGGCACCCTCAGACACTGAAAGAGTACAAGCAGTTGCTTCTGGGCAGCCATGAGGTAGGCAGGGAATCACTCTCCCTCTGTGAGTATTATACCTTAATACAGTGGTTCTCAAGCAGGGGTATGCATACTTATGGGGGTACGCAGAGGTCTTTCGGGGGGCACATCAACTCATCTAGATATTTGCCTAGTTTTCCAACAGTCTACATAAAAAGCACTAGTGAAGTCAATACAGACTAAAGTTTCATACAGACAAGGACTTGTTTATACTGCTCCATATTCTATGCATTGAAATGTAAGTACAATATTTACATTCCAATTGATTTATTTTATAATTACATGGTAAAAATGAGAAAGTCAGCAATTGTGCAGTACCAGTGTGTTGTGACACTTTTGTATTTTGATATCTGATTTTGTAAGCAACTAGTTTTTAAGTGAGGTGAAACTTGGGGTTATGCAAGACAAAGCTGACTCCTACAAGGAGTACAGTAGTCTGGAAAGGTTGAGAGCCAATGTCTTAATATAACTAGTGCTGCCTACACCTAGATGTTCTGTGTCTGCTGACATAACACAACTCTTTTTTTTACTTTGTCTCATTTCACACTGTAAGACTGGGGGGGAGGGCGACAGGCGGACTTTGTTTTCTTCCTTATCTGTACAGCACCATGCACACCCAGAGATATGCACTGGTGCTAAGAATATAAATAATACCAGTAATGAATCTTTAGCTGCTTTGCTTGATGTGTTCTATTTCAAACAGACTGAGGTGTGCTGAGAGGGAGTTATTGCTGCTGTATTAAATCTGTCATGCCGGCTGAGGTATGTGATTTAGATAGCTCTAACACTTTTTTTTTTTTAAAGCCCTAACGAGAACAGTAGTTTTGGGCCAGAACCCAAATCATTAGGTGGTTTTTTTTAAGTTATTTTTAAGAAAATGGTTTTGGCAAAGTACATTGCGAAGGGATAGTCTCCAGTGAATGCATGAGCACTGTAAACTGATTCTTGCTACAGCTGCTATGTGAAGATAAATATATCGCAACAGGAACATTAAGTAATTAATCCTCACTGCCCTCGGAGGTCGAGTAAGTAATTATTATTATCCCTAGATTACAGGTTGGGAAATTGAGCCAGAGCAGTTGAGTGGTCTGCCCAGCACCACAGAGATCTGGAGCTAGAATGCAGTATTCCCGTACGCATGTGGGCAGATCTCTATATTACCTTTTCTATTGAACTGTTCTGCCCATACTCCCCATGATTGGTTTCATGCTGTTTCATTGTGTACCTCTATATACTGGCTGTTTTCATGGAACTTCTTTCTTATGAGAGTTAATGGACGTTGAATGAAAGTGGATCTCATAAGTTGGGAGCAGTACAGGAGGTTGTTATCTACTAGTAGCTGAAAGCTGTGGCAGTCAGGCCAAGTAATGCAACATCTGCCTTATACAACCAATGAAACTGCTGCATGTAAATTAGTTGTAGATGCTGAGTGGTGATTGGTTGAGCTACCTCTGATATCACAACGGGGTAGGACTCTTGGCATGGCATAGATACATGCCTTGCTGTCTCACAAATGCAATTCATAATGGCTAAATGGCTGAGAACTTAAAAATTGGATGGTAACAGACCACAAATCCCAGTGATGACTGAATCTGGTGCTATTCTAAACAAAAAGAGCCCTGAACTATGCTTCCCAGCACAGGCCCCGACTTTTCAAAATGCTGGGGGGTGCTCAACCCCTGGCTCCACCCCAGGCGCCGCCCACACTCCATTCCTTCCCCCAAAACCCCACTCCTGCCCTACCTCTTCACACCTAGTTCTGCCCCCTCCCCTGAGCGTGCCACGTCCTCAACCCTCCCCCCTCCCAGCCTCCTGCATGCTGTGAAAGAGCTGTTCACAGTGGGCAGGAGGCATGGGGACAGAAGGAGACGTGCTGATCAGCAGGGCACACCCGTGGACAGGAGGTGCTGGGGGCAGGGGGAGGTGCTGATAGGTGGGCTGCTGGTGGATGCTTAGCACCCGCCATTTTTCCCCATGGGTGCTCCAGGGCTGGAGCACCCACGGACTCGGTGCCTATGGTTCCCAGGACCTCACACTGACTCAGCAGACATTCTAGGCTTCAGAGGAACACAGAGACAGGTGACAGTCCTGGATTCTTACCTTTGTAATACAGCAGTATGTAGGAGCCCCAGCCATGGACCCATTGTGCTGGTTCTTTATGGATGGAGACACCACCTGGGAATTGTGGGTGATTTCCACTGATTGAGCAGCACAGTCTGTCTGACGATCATGAGACAGGAGGATCTAGAGCACATGCTCCTGAAAGACCAGAGCCTTTCCCGGTGCTCCTCCTTGTGGTGAATGTTCTGTTTCTGGAAGTAAGACTGTAGTAAGAGGTTTTCTCTCTTATTCAAAGCCACTTCATTGCCCTACTTAAAACTCTCCTTTGCCGAGATGCCTGCTGTTGTGTCATTTGCTCTTTACGTATCAAAAATGTGAAGAAACCACACAGGCACAGCCGGTATAACCATGTTCATTAACTGTCCACTAACATGTAAGCCCTAGCTGTTGAACCCTCTTTTCTGACTGTTTTCTGGCAGCTTCTTAACATATAACGTGGTGAGCACCACTAGAGGGCTCACAATTATTTAAAGGGACACTACCCTATTCCTAGGCACTATCTCTTCAAAACACTGGGCAATGGCTCAGCTACTGGCATACTAAGCCCACATCCCATCAGTACTGTCTTATTATTTCTTTGTCCTCCCTGTCTCTCTGTATCCATCTGTGTCTTGTCTCAGACTATAAGCTCTTCAGGGCAGGGACTGTCTTGTTTGTTTGTTGGTCAGTGCCTAGCACAATGGAGCCCTGGTCCGTGACTGTGGCCCCTTTATGCCACTACAATACAAATAAGAAATAATAATAAGAATTGTGCCCTAACAGTTCATGAGGGGAAAAAAAAGAAAGCTCAATCTAGATTCAGAAGACCAGATCCCTAGCTGGTGTAAATGGCAATATTCCATTAAAGCCTACAGAGAGAGGTGATTTAAACCAGCTAAGAAGCTGGCCTGATTTTTCTCCTTATTGTTACTTGGTGCCATTGCTCATTGGGAACCATTAATCAGCAGTGAATTTGTTAGTTCAAACCCAGGGTTTATTATTCAAGCATTGAAACAACTGGTAGATGTTTGAGCTTCCTTCCCTTGTGTGGTGTCGATTGTTATACATACAATATGAAAAGGCTCTCAGTGGGTATTTTACAGCCCATCCATACACCTTGACACATTTACAAGAACACTAGACAGCTAATTTCATTGTAATGGCTTGTATACCTTTTCCTTACTCTTAACAGCTTCTTCAGGTTCATAAAACATTCTCACTTAAGTACCATGGCCTTGAGTCCCAATTCCTTCCACTTGCTCTTTACTCATGACTTACATTTAGAATAGAAAGGGCAGGTAACTCACCTTGGGTCAGATGCTGGTGTCATTCTTCTGCTGAGTAACAGCTCCTCAAAGGATCCCATTGAAATCAATAGAACCATTCATGGAGTATATTTCTTTTTTAAAAGTGGAGACATACCAGTCTCCTAGAACTGGAAGGGACCTTGAAAGGTCATTGAGTCCAGCACCCTGCCTTCACTAGCAGGACCAATTTTTGCCCCAGATCCCCAAGTGGCCCCCTCAAGGATTGAACTCACAACCCTAGGTTTAGCAAGCTGACTGCTCAAACTGCTGAGCTATCCCTCTCCCCAAGGCTTCTTTTTGCAGAGCAGCAATGTGAACCATGGGGGTGTGATTTCTGGAGCACACTAACATGTTGCCCATTAATTGGTCTGTGTGGAGCCGACCAACACTTACTAAAAGCTCTCTAGTGTACTTTAAAGAATCACTGTTTCAAACAACACGAGGGAACTTTTAATGCACACCAACAGATTCTACACGGACCGGTTAGAGCACAACACGTAAGTGCGCTTTAGAAATCACACCCAAATAGTGCACTTTGCTGCTCTGTGTAAACAAGCCCTCATAGATTCACAGAGTTTAAGGCCAGAAGGGATCATTAGATCATGTAATCTTACCTCCTGCATATCACAGGCCATTACACTTCACCCATTACCCTTGTATTGAGCCCAATAGCTTGTGTTTGCTAAGTTTGTGTGTGTCTCCTCCAGAAAGGCATCCGGATAGGCTTGATTTGAAGATATTAAGAGATGAAGAATCCACCACTTCCCTTGGTAGCTTGTTTCAGTGGTTAAACAATCCCCCTATTAAAACTTTGTCCCTTATTTCTAATTTAAATTTGTCTGGCTTCAGCTTCCAGTCTTTGGTGGTGGTTCTGTCTTTCTCCACTCTGTTAAAGAGCCCCTTTGTATCCTGTATTTTCTCCTTATTAAGGTACTTATACACCGTGATCAAGTCATCTCTTAATCTTCTTTTGGTAAACTGAACAGATGGAGCTCAGTAGTCTCTCACTGTAATACATTTCCTCCACCCTTCACATCACTTTTGTGGCTAAGGTATTACTCCATGTGAGTAAAGTATTAGCATCTGACCGTATGAAACTAGTGAACTTCAAATGGGTCAGAGGGTCTCTCTAGCTGAGCATCCCAACAGGGTTACAGACAAGATCATAGAATTATAGAAGATTAGGATTGGAAGAAACCTCAGGAAGTCATCTAGTCCAACCCCCTGCTCAAAGCAGAACCAATCTCCAACTAAATCATCCCAGACAGGGCTTCATCAAGCCAGGCCTTAAAAACCTCTAAGGATGGAGATTCCACCACCTCCCTGGGTAACTCATTCCAGCGCTTCACCGCCCTTCCTAGTGAATAGTTTTTCCTAATATCCAACCTAGACCTCCCCCGCTGCAACTTGAGACCATTGCTTCTTGTTCTGTCAAGATGTCCTATTAGATTTTACCAATCCCTTCTATGCTCTACTTTGTGGTAAAAATGTGTGCAAAGATCTGTAGGTCTCTGCCACAAAAGTTAATATGTCATCTGATCAGGAAATTGTGGGCCTGATCTGCTGCTGGTGTAAATCAATGTACACGAGCGAAGGATCGGGCCCAAAATCTTTGTAGTAAAAGACAGTAGGCATACTTAGAAAAATCCACTGGAGAGAACTAAAATGTATGGTCCCCTTATGTCCATCAAATCTTTGACAATACCTAAACCTTAGAAGAAGGCCTCCCGTTTATAGAACTACTAGCAGTTTTGTTTGTGAAATTATATTGACTGATATTCTTCTGTTTCTCAGCTCCATGCCTAGCACAAAATGAAATGTATTTCATGGTTATCCTATGGAATGTTATGCTACTTGGTATTTATATGCACCAGTGAAAATGCTGTCAGGATGGTAGCCCAGATGCACAATGCTTGCCTTGGCAATGCATCGGCTCTGGAAGCACAGCCAAAGGGGCATGGAACAGACAACACAATCTTCAGCAATCGGATGATGATTTTATGGATGATACGGTTGTTTCTAAAACTCCTTGTAATGTGCCCTTTCTAGCTATTCGCAGCAGAACGCTTACTTTTTTTAGGCACTGTCCCCAAAACCAAACAGTGTAAGCAATTTTTGTCTGGATAGAAATCTATTACATTCTGGGGACTTCCTCCCAGTAGTACCCTAGGATCTGTCCTAGGAATGGAAAGAAGGTTGAGCTAAGTAACAGCACTGAAGGAAGCTAGCACTGGACCAGGCATAAAGACCTGATCCAATATCAGCTGAAGTCAGTGGAAAAGCTTCCATTGGCCTGAAAAGGTGTTGGTCTGGGCCCTCAATGAAAGGTTCATAGTAGAGAGAGATGAAAAAGGCCAGCTAGCTCACTAAACCCACTGTGGAAGTAGAGCAAGAACTGACAGGGATTTGAAGGGGATTTCAATGCAAACAGGCCCCTCTGTGAGCAAGAGTCAGGCCAGCTGTTACCCTAATAACGCGAGACTTGTAGAAGTGAGGATTGTGAGGGGCAAGTGGGAAAGAATTGTGTGAGAAGTTGTTGCGACCTTGTGTTAGACATGGAATCTAGACTATAGTCTAAATAGAAGTGAGAAAAATAAGATATCAAGATGACCTATGTAAAAACAAAATGCAGCTGTTGCTCACTATTGTATGTAACAAAAGATATAAATGCTGTAATTGTTTATCCAGAGAGAGAGAGAGAGAGACCTGTTTAGCTCTCTCCCTCCATGCAATTGCTAGAGATAATGAAGTATCTGGTTTGCTGCACCCAACCAGCGAGTGAGAACTCTGTTTTTCTCCAACACCATTTACTTCAAAAATGCCCTATTGCAACCAATGGGGCTTTCTGCTTAAAAATCAGTGTCATGATATGGCTTAAGGTTTGGACATCCTCTCCCGGTGAGGTACAAAGAGCCACATTTTCCAGCACCTCCCCAGTTCTTCCCTCAAGGAGGCTTTAACAGAATGCATAAGACTCTTCAGTTAGCATGGCCGGTTGGGTGCATTCAGGTGGAGAAGTCTATTACTAACTCTGAGATCCATTTACTAGCTAATAGGCCATCCCCTTGTCATTTTATAACCAGGCCTCATTGTTACATGTTCAAAGAAGGGTGCAAATAATGGATGCAAATAACTTCTCGTCTCTCTTTGCTATGCCCCGGTGACTATTACCCTCCAGGAAAAACAAAGCTGATGAGACTTTGTAATGTCAAAACCAAAAAGGGCACATGAAAAAAACTCTTACAAAGCCCCTGCTAAAATTTCAAACCTTATTCATGCAGCAGAAACAGAAGAGGGAAAAAAAGGCACAAACAATATTGTTTCCCCCTTTGCCAGTCACTTTCAAAGAGAAAAGAAATTGTTTTCCCTAGCATGTCAGTCACAGTGAGTAAAAGCAATTAAAAAAAAGAGGCCATTTTTGTCCATCGCAGCCAGGGAAGCTCTTTCTTCATTTCAAATGCCAAAGCACTTGGCTGAAGGAGAGCCCTGATCCACCAAAGCCCTTCCCCAGCAAATTACGCTGGCAGTGGTAGCTTTAGAATGTTTAACTGAATGGTGCTGAAGGGCCAGGCTTCAGGGCTTCCTAAGTGCATGGAAAGCATGACTCCTGTTTCTATCTCTGGTGTATGTTTATAGGAAGGCCGAGGTTTATCCATTAGCTTGAACTTGAGCAGCCAGTAACATAAGAATGTAAAATTGAAGCAGCAGCAAAGAACAGATAGTGCCCAGACCTAGATTGGGAGGAGGGTGAGGGGAAGAAGATGCAAGACTTGCTATGACTGCTAGTCATGCCTGTACTCAGCAGGGTCTCCTTCCTCCCGGCCCCTTCTGAAATGCACATCACCCCAAGGGATGAAACAAGGAGTGGCCACTACACTGACCCCTTCTCTCTGAACCTGCCCATGAGGTTTGAGGATTGCAGAGAGAGAGAGAGAGAGAGAGTGTGTGTGTGTGTAAATGTTACATCATCCATGCAGTGGGTATACTTCCCCTGCATAGCAGATTGCTCACGGAGGATGCATGCTTCCCCTTGCAGCAGTGTAGCTTGTATTCAAGGCTCTCAAAGTACTTTACAAATGTTAGTTGATTTCCCCAGCACCGTTGGAGGTAACCCATGACTCCTTGTGTTTTTTTCTTAAAGCCCCAGCTCCTGGAGGCATGTGATTAGGTGAGATTCTCAGCTTCCATTTTTTAAAGAAGTCTGTAGCCCTCCTGTTTGTGGAGAAAAAGCTGACAATGTGAATTGTACAGGCTCAGAGTCTAGAAGGCAAATAAAGAGAATCCCCCAGGGTTTTTTTAATCTCAGGATTTGCAGGGATGGGGTATTTGTCTCATGAAATGCTTTGGGGTGGTGAAACTGAGGTATGCTCCCTGTTTCATAGATGAGTAAACAGAGGCTATGTAATTGTCCCAAGGTCACACATACCATTGGCAGAGCTTGGAGTAGCAGACAGGTTGTCTCTTGACCATCACACATTTCCTTTCACCAGGACATTGAATCCCTCTATTTGGAAGCTCCACTCAATAGTCCTTTGTTGATTCTCTGAACCTACCGGTATGTCTGTGTTGCAGGTCCCACTGCTGAGCCAGAACCACAAGGCCTAGGAGTTGCTCCAGCCCCATAGCTGCAGAACCTTGGCTCGTCAGCTCAAACTGTAGCAGCTCCTGCTTTTTGCTGGGGGGGGGGGGCAGTTTCAGCCAAGAGGGCAGCCCACACATGGGTCCATGCCGGACCAGACCAACCCACTGTGGGCAAACCTAGAAATCCAGCTCCGAGGCTGATTCTCTTGCTCAGGTCACAGAATCACAAGGTTAGAAGAGACTGCAAGGGTCATCTAGTCTAACACCCTGCCAAGATGCACACAATCTCTTTGCCTCAGTCTCCCCAGTTATAAAATGGGCTAATAATCCCCTATACCAAAGGTGGGCAAACTACGGCCCACAGGCCACTTCTGGCTGGTGGGACTCTCCTGCCCAGCCCCTGAGCTCCTGCCCCAGGAGGCTCGACCCTGCCCCCACCCCCACTGTTCTCCTTCCCCCGCAGCCTCAGCTTGCTCCGTCAATGCTCTGGGCGGCGGGGCTGTGAACTCCTGGGGCAGGTGATAGCAGGGGCGGAGGGGCAGGGGCCGAGGGGGCTGTCAGGTGGTGGGCCGAGATATTCATCCCGACAAGAAGCAGTGGGGTTAGGTGAAAATGGAGCACGAGGCGGATGGGGCGGGTCGGAGCCGGCTGTGGGGGCGGGGATAGCGAGGCGACGAGTGGGCGGGTCGCGGGGGCTTGTCAAGGGGCGAGAAGCAGGGGGTGGGATGGGCAGGGGGGTAGGTCTGGTGCATCTTGACCTTATGACCATGGTTCGGCTCCCTTGACAGTACTATGCGGTCACGAGCGATGGCCGATTGTTATGAGTTTGATGAATAATCAGAGCATTAAATCAATCTGGTCATTGGGTGAAGCGCAGGAGGCGGCGGTGGATGGTCTGTGGGCAGAAGTCGGGGGTGCTAGAGTCAGTGCGGGGCCGGCGAGAAGCGGGGGCGGCTTTTGTGGTGGAGCCAGTGGAGGCCGGGACCTGTTCACGTAGAAGCGGGGGGCGGCGGGAAGGAGTGGACAGGGGATCGGGGGGAGAGGAGCTTTACTTTAGTCAGCATCGTGGGGGTGCGGAAGAAGCAGTGCAACGGGGCATGGTGGCTGTTTTTTCAGGGGCTGGGGGGAAGCAGGTTTGTGGATGGGGCAGAGGGGCCCCTGGCAGGGGGCTGAATGAGCAGAGGGGTGGATGGCAGTAGTCGGGGGGCTTCAGGGGCGCGAGAAAGCGGGGGGCAGGGGAGGGGGTGTGAAGAAGGGCGGGGTGATGCGGCAGGAATCCGGGGTGGCAGGAGCGTGAGGGCGCGGGCTGGCCCACGCCTGGCTGTTCTGGGGGAGGTCCTCACACAAGTTAGCACCCAGCCGCTACTTTGCCCGGTCCCCTCGTCGGCTACCCCGCCCTGGGAACCACAATTTAATTCAGACTTAAGAAGGGGTGAAATTGTGATGGAAGCCCCATTTAGAATGTAAACTGGAGGAGTCTACTAACAAATGTGGGTAGGGAATAATTCCTTGTATTGACTGAGAAGAAACAGGCTAGATGAATGAGTTCATCTGTTTACATTTGCTGTAATGATGACAGAAGGAATGACTGCTCTGAAAAAGCAATGTTAAGGATAATAGTTATGGGAAGAGAGATCAAATACTCAGAGCTATATAAAAAAGCGTAGGAGTTGGTAAGAGCAGAAGATGCACTGACTTTTTTCCATCTAAACCCAGCTGATGTATTACCATCCCCCTTCCCGCTAACAGTTTCTGCTCAGAATGTTTAAGCTGTCCATCAATGGGTACAGAGAGAATCTGGAGGGAGGCAGAAATTGATTTCTTATTAAATGACAATGTATATACTGAAATTTGCTTCTAGGGGAATCTGCGTAGATTGGGATAGTGAAATTCTATGAGAGAAATAATGTCTTTTAAAAGTTCCATTCCAAACTTCAGTGCGGCGGCAAGCCACAGCGTAGCTGGTGCTTAATTTCATAGGAGGAGAGTGAACTGGCGAGGCTCTCGTCTCATGCAAGTGTTATTCCCGATTCTCCCCGAATCGGTGTGCCGGCTTGCAGTATCGAATAGTTGGATGTAAGATAAGAGGGTATAGCCATCTTTTGTACGCTTATGAGCACGACGACGCGGGTCGTTTCTTGGTGCTTCTGCAGCGGGGAAGGCGGCGAAGCCGTGGCGGCGCCCCCGCGGCCTGCTTCACAGGTGCAGCGGGCGGGGGCTGCCCGCTGAGTGGCTTTGTTCCAGCTGAACACCCCCAGTCCCGCCTGCCTTTGCCCGCTGGATCCAGCGCTGCATGCCCCTCAGTGAGAAACTCCCCGCTGCTCGAGCTCATGCCCTTTTCTGACCCACTCGTTGCTGGGCCAGCTCGCCGTCTCCGCACTAGTTTCGTCATGATTATCTCACTTTCCAAGGGCATGACTCTCTTCTCGCTCGCTATCTCTTCCGCAGCCTTCTCGGTGGCAGTCTCCGGCACCTTGCCGGACGCCCACTGGCCGATGCCGCGCGCAGGCGTGACTCTCCCTAGTTCTCTCCGACTAAGCCGAGCGACAGACAGGGCTGCAGAGTGACCCGCTAAGCGTGGTCTCCAGCAGCTGGTGGCCAGGCTGCGGCGTGACCCTCCTTCCTCCCGGGGATTCGCTACGAGGAGCGCCGGGGAGGCGCCCAGTGGCACCGGGGCAGCGCGGAGCTGCAGAGATGGCTCGGGCTTGGCAGCGCTGAGCCGCGCCAGGTGCGTTCCGCCGGGATCCCGGGAAGGAAACACCCAACTTCAGCCCCGGCCGGGATCCCTCGCCCGAGCTCCCCACGGCAGCAAGCGGCTGGCGTGCGGGGCACCGGCACCGGGGAGCCCCCTTTCTCCTGCACCCCAGCCGGCATGGAGCCGCCCGCAACCTGCCTTTGGCTCTCGGTGTTCAGCTGCCTCCTCGCCTGGGTAAGTGCACAGCTCCGGGGCTCCTTCGTGGTGCTTCGCTCCCCTTGCCCAGCGCCTTCCCGGGGTGTCCGGCCGCAGCTGAGTGCTCGGCTCCCGGCTGAGAGCCGGATCGTTCATTCGCTCTCCGGCCGGATTTTGCAGGGAGAAACTTTCGTCCAGTTGCGAAGTGGTTTGTCGGCGCTCGGTGGACGCTGAATGCTGGGGCCGGTCGGTTCGGTTGTTGTGGGAAAGACTCCGAAAGGCATTGGGTGTAAGCTGCAGCGTTCAGGGCATTTAACTTTCCCCGGGGCAAAGCGCCCGGGTATGTTCCGGGTGGGTACGCCAATGCCTGGAACTGGGAGTCCCTGATAACCCAGTGGGACTTGTCTATCTGTGATTTCCACCATCCCTTTCTGCGGATCAAGCCGCTCGGCTTGTCCGGCTTCCTCCGCCCCCGCAGGACAGTGCAGAAGCCACCGGGAAGTTTTTTCTCCTAGTGTTCGATTATTTGTAATATTTCACTGTCAGTAGGAAACCGGGTCTGATTGGAATATTTCACCAGGGGAGCCCAGCGCTGCTCCTTGAAGCTCCTCTCCTCACACCGTATTCAATGAAGCCAACTGCTGTATTTTACTGAGGCAGGATGGAGGAAAGAGGGGCAGCTGAGTCTGCATTTCCCCCCTTTATTCAAACCCTGGCTTGCAACCATTCCCTTTCATAGCCAATAAACCCACAACATTCCTTCAGCGGCACCCTGGTGTGTTGGAGAGGGTGCCCCGGGGTGACTGGGGCTAGCCCGGGTTTGCTGGATGGGAGGCGGTTTCATTTGCTCTCTGTCCCTTCAGTTCCATGACCAAGTTTTCCCCTAGAAGCCAGGGTCCCTTTTCTGATCGCTCATGGACAAAGTCAAACTAATTCAATGGAGATGCATTTCAGAGCGGTGGCCATGTTAGACTGTATCAGCAAAACCAATGAGCAGTCCTTGTGGCACCTTAGAGAGGAACACATTTATTTGGGCATAAGCTTTTGTGGGCTAGAACCCACATAGCCCTTGAAAGCTTATGCCCAGTCCAATGGAATGTCAATGCATGGGCAGAACCACTCCACCCTGGCTTTGCCTCTCTCCTCTGGCATGGTTCTCCTGGGTCCCCACTCCTCCCAGTCTGTGAAATGAGACAATGAAGCAATTTCTGGTTTGGGTCAGCTTGGAATATCCAGCACCTTCAGTTCCAGAGCCCAGGTGGGCTGGATTTTCAGCATAAATTAAAGTCAGTGCTTTCTTTTTGGAGAAGAACATAAACAGCGGGTGTCCAGCACTTGAGCTGGGGAGCAAATGATATGGGGAAATGAGGAACTCACGTAAGCACAGGGATCCGAGCCAGATCCTGCTCTCACTGAAATCTGTGGCAAAATTCTCACTGACGTCAATTCTAGACGTGTGAGGAAATCATTTGGGGCCCGATCCTAGAAACATGTACTCACAATAGCAACTTCACTCCTGTGAGCAGTCGAAGAGGCGGCCGAGGGTGCTGGAACAATTTGTATAGTGCGGGTGCTAAGAGTCATTGAACCAAACTGTAAACCCTGTATATGATGGAAACTACTTCAAGCCAGGGGGTGCGGCTGCACCCCTAGTTCCAGCGCCTATGGAGGCTGCCCCAGTTACTTGTGCAAGCGTTTGCAGGATTGGGCCCTTACACTGTAAAGCCTGTGGTTTGGGACAGGGTCTTTATCTGTGCTTTGTGTAAGCACTATCCTCTGGGTGCTCTGTGATTAATAGGAACAAACCATAAACTAGCTCCTCTTCTGGGTCAACCTTGGCTTCCTTTTAACTGTCTGTTTCCTTGTTGTGCTACATCACTGTTTATTTTCTTGTAGTGCAATGATGATTATATTTTTCCTATCTTACTTTCAGTATATTTACCAGACTTTGCTAGACCTCAGCTTCTGTTGGTGGGTGAGACAGAATAGTGCCAGAGATCAGCTTTTGCAAATGCCTTTGCGAGGGTAGGTGATATCAGTGCATGAATGCTAAGCAGAACTCCAGAGAGTCGAAGAGTTGCAATGTGTTTCAGAACCAAAGCTGAAACAGCAATAATTTTGCCATGGGATCTGGGATTGCTTAGCGCCGTTTTCCTTTTAATTCACTGTGATGATTAATTGGTCTGTCCTTGAAAAGTTTTAAATAGCTGTCCTGCCCTGGTCAGTATGAAACAAAAAGTTCAGTGTCATAAAACTATTGTAGTCAGGTGTTTTAACTGCTCTTGTAAACTTTCCCCTTGATGCTACATAACTCAGACACTCACACAGGAAAACCAGGATATAATATCTGCCATATCACCTCAGACTGTTGATTGATTGTGTGCTATCCTGCCTCTTGCAGCAGCCAGTGCCAAAGGCGTCAGAGAAAAGCAATAGATGTATTTTTGTTTACCTTTGATTTAAAACCAGGGTAATGTCACTGACTTCAGCTTTCCAGTGGTGTAACTAAGATGAGAATCTGGTCCACTGAGCCATGAACATGACTAGTGGAAAGTGTTTTGGCATGTATGCATCGAATGAGATTTCAGTCATTCAAATTGCTCTGCAAATTCCACTTTCTTCCAGATTCAAAAATCAGTCTGGGCTGGTCAAATCAGCCAATGGAGTATAAACTGTGTTTCCTCTATGGCCTGAGACATCAATTTCACACTGATGTGAAAGTGAATGCAAAATCAGGCTCTATATTTTTCTAGTGCTCAAATTGCAAATTAGGTAACCCAGGATGATTCCATAGATCTGGAACCTGCACCCATTTAGACATGTGTGAAAACTACTGGCCAACTTCTGACTTTCTCATTCCACTACTCATTGGTAGGGAGGTTGATGTAAATGTATCTAAAGAAACTGACTCTTTCATGGAAGGTCCACTGTATTCACTGTCCTTAGAAACCTTTGTTGTAATTCCAGCATCTTTCTGAAGGTTGCTATACCATCTGCCGCACACACATCGCTACTCCATTAAAGATAACCTCATGATAACAGAACCCTTTATGATACTTAAAATCCTTGACTTCTGCTGACAGTGCTACAAAGCTGCTCCAAGAGGTATTATATGTATGTAAACATTGATCATATACAGCGTGTGGTTGAAGTTTTTCAAAGATAGTTGAACACCCAATTCAATTAACTAGGTGCCTTTGACAATTTCAGCCTATATGTACATGCATTGAATTCTGTTTGCATCATGCATATGCTTTTTAGAAGATTATGGTTAGAGGTTAACAGAGCTAGAGAAAATTAAATGCAAAGAAGAGTGGTAGGAGTCATACTTGGAATGAACATTAGCAGAATGTTACTATAGTCTGCAGGCACTTCAGTGCTGGTTTTCTAAAGATTGTCATCAACCGCCAGGGATCGTGAGTCCTGTTTTGTTGATCAGCAGCATGAAAAATCCTGAGAGACAAACAGGGGGAGGAGGGTGGGTGGGCTAGTTGGAGCACACTGGGAGGGGAGTGGGTCCATGCGAGTGTTTCTTTCATTCATGAAGAGGTCTTCAGAAGGGAGAAGGAGAGAGGACTGCTGAATTGTATGATGTTACTGTACCACATACCACTGGCATCTGGAGTCAGATGGGACCATGGATAGAGAATCTTGGCTGGTACTCTGGCTGGCAGGGTGTGTGTGTTGTTTCCGACTCAGTTTCTTTGTACAACCGTTTGAAAACATTATGAGCCAAGCTCATGCCTGGTGTAACTTCAGGAGTGGTGTCACAACCATGGAGTTGCCCCGGAGATGAATCTAACCCAACAGGATTTTTTTGCCGTGAGTACTAACTACACGAATCAAAATGATTAACAAAAATGAATAGATTTAACAGGCCACCTTCTCTCACTTATACGAGTTCACACTTGTGCAACTCCATTGACTTCTGTCTAGCTATAAAGTCCTTATCACTGCAGTATCTGAGTGTCTCACAGGCATGAATGGATTTAAAGTAGAAAGGTCTTACCCTCATTTGACAGACTAGGAACTGAGGCCTGGGGTAGACTATGACTCAGATCCTCAAAGGTATTTAGACACCTAACTCCTATGTGAATCAACAGGAATTAGGTGCCTAAATACCTTTGGTCATGCCACTTTAAGGCCCAGATCCTCAGTGTCTTATAGGAACTTCGTGTTTGAGCCAGGAATTAACCTCAAGGTTTCCTGAGGCCCAATCAAGTACCCCTCGTCTTGGTATCTTTCCTACCCTCCTGTGCAATTACTTCTGATTCTCACCATTGTATAAGAGCTGGTATGTGATCTTCCAACTACATCAGTGAAGATGTTCTTACACCCAGGCCTCAGACGTGATCTGTATCAACTTGTACATATAAGAAACGGTATGGGTGGTCTGTATTCTCAGTATTTGGCGTGTAAACTTTGCAGAACAGGATCTGCATTTCTTCCATTTTCTGTCCATCACAATGGAACCATTGGCAAATGTCCACGGAGGGAGAAAATGTCACATCACAATTGGTACTTGGCCCTTTTCTTGACATTCTTAGAAACAGCAGCCAAGTACAGAATGGGCCAATGAGAACCTCTTCTTCTTGGGTTTCTCTGGGTCACAGCTGCCATAGTGAAAAGCCACGTCCAACCTTTTTTGTGCTGCATATGTTCTGTGCCTCAAATTGGAGAATCTTTAACTCATTGTGTGATGAGTGTCAGACTCCAGTCCACTTTCCAAACACAACGGGCCCCATGTCGCTGTCAATCCAGCTTCATATTATTGTAATTCTGCTGACTTGAATGGAATCACTCCTGACCTACCCTGGTGTCAGGGAAATCCAAACCCGGTGCCCAGTCATTTTGCCTTAAAAAGGGAAATGTGGTAAATGTAGCCATGAAAATGCGGAAGCGAAATGGGTAGCCCAACTCATTCTGAGGCTGAGTGGCCCTATTCACTATCTGTCTGACTTAGGATGAGAAGGTTTTTCCTGCAGAGGAAGGTCCTTTGTGACTACTGAAATCTCTCTTGTGGTTAGCAGAACTGAAACTACTTTGCAACAAATCCTCCGGTGTATTGCCATGATCAATAAAAGTGTGAAGAGGGAGAGGGGTGAGGAAAGTTCTCTGACCATTGCACCATCATTCCAGTGCTTGTACATCTGCCATACATAGGTTTAGGGGAGTTCTTTCACTGTCAGGTGAATGTTTTTCCTTGTAACATTTCCCTGATCTTGCATTCTTTGTGCATTCAAACTCAGAAGGCCTGATCTTTAAAAGTACTGACTGCCCATAGCATCAGTCGAAGTAAATGGGAGCTATGACTGCTCTGAAAATGAGGCCTTGGTTGACTTCATTGGAAGCAGGATCTGATCCAACGTATTGAACTAGGACCTAGGAAGACAAATGACAATGATGATGACATTGGCCCTCATCCAATATTAAAGTGGTTAGCTGTACAGCAGAGAAGGAGGGCAGGTATGGAACTCTGTTTATAGGTTAAGCAATCTTCTGTTCCTCACCCCTCTGTGCCTGCAACTTGCTGCTGGTTCACTTGGTTTTCTGCTCGGCTGCCACAGATCCCTGGATGATTTCCTTTGCCTCACCGTGAATCAGTTTCCCATTCTATGTAATAAGGATAATACTTCTCTCTCTCTCGGGGAGGACTAATTCATTAGTGTTCATAGAGTGCTTTGGTGAGAGGTGGGAGTTTGAGGTGTGGAGCGGTGTTATGGGAACTGCTAACTGATTGATTGCTTTGCCAAATGTTTCTTTAATCCCTGGACAGTCCTTTTATTCACTTAACTGGATACAGTTAGATTGGCTCAGGATTGTGTTTTAAGTGTTCTAAAAGCATCTAGAATTGTAGATATACATAAGTGCCAAGTTTTTCTCTAACGAGGATGTTGTTAATAATAAAGGCATTAGAGTTGCCATTCCTGAAACTATAACATGATTAGATGTCTCACCAACCTCCTATCTGTGTTGCAAACTACTTTTAAACTGCTTAGTTCTGTAAATAAACCTGTACAGTGGAAGAGGAGTCAGCATCACAATAACAATTGCATTATGATAAATGCCAGCCTGCGCTGATGTAAATGGCCGATCAGAACATTTATTAAACTGGGGGAAGCAATCTTGGTTTGAGATGCAGCTACACATACAGGAATGCTGGGATATTCTAGTAGTCATGCTGCTGGTATTCACTCCTCCCTGACCTAATTTTCCTTTCAGTTCTGTTGGTATAAATCAGGAGCCACTCCCTCGAAATCTGTGTAGTGACACTGGTGAAAAGCTAATGGAGTGAAATTAGGTCCTGTAATTTTCAGGCTGTTGGTTTTATGAAGTGCTTTCAGGAATGCAGTTAATGTGCAAGGAACTGTGTGTGTGCTGGTTTTATGAAGTGCTTTCGGGGATGCAGTTAGTGTGCAAGGAACTGTCTGTGTGTGCGCGTGTAGGGCTGGTTTAAACTGGAATACAGGCACTGTGCAGGGATAGCATTTATACCTCCTGTATCTCCAGGACCCAGACGTATTTTGGCCCATATGAAATACATGTATTTTAAAAACCCACGTGTATTTTATGCTAGGAAAAAAACACATAGTCAACTAAACGTGGTCATTGTAAACATTACTAAACCATGTCCGTAGTCATATTGCATGCATTTTCTTATGCCTAGGGAGTTACCTATCCTTCCATCTTCACCACATCTGTCGCGGGCAGACAGAACTTTTTATTTGGATTCACGTTCAGGTATCTGTATCAAATCTGATTCATGTGGGATTTTTTTTCCCTAATAGATTTCACAGCAGGGCCACCCGGGGGTGTGGGGGATGGGCAAGTGGGACAATTTGCCCTGGGCCCTGCAGGGGCCCCGTGAGCCCTGGCCCGGCGGCAGTCTGGGTCTTCAGTGGCATTTCGGTAGCGAGGGGCCCTTCAGTGCTGCCAAAGACGTGGAGTGACTGAAGCCCCCCCCGCCGCCGAAATGCCACCAAAGATCCGGACCACTGCTGGGTGAGTACAAGCGCCGCAGCTCCCCCGCTTTGCCCCTGACCCCCTGAATCCTCTGGGCAGCCCTGTTTCGTAGACGGAATGAAAGACAGATATGGAGACCCTAACTCTACTTTGATAGCAAATTGCGGTGAACTTCAGGGTAGGAGCAGGATCAGAGAAGAAAGTGTCATCGGGGTAGGGCGGGATGAAATGTTTCAGATGAAACTTTTATTTGCTGAACAATGCAGATTCAGGTTGACTGAAACATGTCATGAATTTGTGTCAATGTCACCAGATTGGTTTTGGTCCAAAAAAAAAAAATAAAAAGACCTAAACAAAACTAAAAGAAATCTATACATTTTGTTTCACTAGTTTTGAAACAAAACATTTTGATATTTTATTACAAACAAATTTACTTCAGTTGTATTTATTTTAAACAAATTTAAAAGTTTTTAAAAATTCAAAAATGAAACGAAATGTTTGGGGATTTGACTCGAGACAATTTTTTTTTCCCAACTATTTTTGGCTGAAAAATTTGCATTTCAGGGTCAACCCAAGACAATTGTTGTGTGTGCTGCAAACAAACTGCAAAATCAGTCATGCATGTTGCTCTATACTGCACTCTCATTTTGATCTTCTGCCAGTTAAAACTGGTGTAACTCCATTGATTTTAACAGAGTGACTCTTAATTTACTTCTGTGTAAATGAGAGCAGAGTCAGACCTATGGACTCCCCTCTTTCCCCTCTGGAACTGAATATGTCAGGCCAGTACTTCAGCTGGTGGAAATTGACATAGTCCCATTAACTGCAGTGGAGCTACACTGATTTACGTTGGCTCAAGCTCTGATGCCATATTTGCAGAATTTCTTCGTTAAATTTTAGGAGCCTGATACTCTTCTTCTTCTAGCTTTACCGTGGTATAATTCCAGGGGCTCTCAGGGAATTACTATGCCTGATAGTCACATGTGTAATTCACTATAAAATCAGCCCCTAAACATAGGAATATTCACACATTTAAAAGTGTTACCTGGAAAGCATAGATCTAGAATACATGGGAGGTAAAAATCTCAAGAACTTCGTGTCTCATTTGTAAAACCTCAGTCTGTAGAATATCCCTTTAAAATATATTTCTATGGGGTTGCAAACTTTATTCTGTATTTAAGAGATGTTTTTAATGCACAGTCTATGTCATAACCAACAGTTACAGATTTGCTGTTTTTATATTGTTACCATGTCCATAATAAATATCATCATCTATCTAATGCAGGGGTGGCCAGCCTGAGCCTGAGAAGGAACCAGAATTTACCAGTGTACATCGCCAAAGAGCCACAGTAATACGTCAGCAGCCCTCACCCCATCAGCTTCCCTTCTCCCCGGCAGCCCTGCCAATCAGCACCTCCCCCTCCCTCCCTGCACCTCCTGATCAGCTGTTTCATGGCATGCAGAAGGCTCGGGGTGGTGGGGAGGTGCGAGGGCAAGGCAGGTTTAAGGGAGGGGGCAGAAAGGGGTGGAGTGGGGGCAGGGCCTGTGGCAGAGCCAGGGGTTGAGCAGTGAGCACCCCCTGGCACACTGGAAAGTTGGTTCCTGTAGCTCCAGCCCTGGAGTCGGTGCCTGTACAAGGAGCTGCATATTAACTTCTGAAGAGCCGCATGTGACTCCGGAGCCACAAGTTGGCCACTTCTGATCTAATGTAAGCAATCTAAGAAATTCCCTACGAATAACTACATTAGAAGAGCATTAAGGTTACAATGCGCTCAAAAGTGAGGAAATGTCAGGCAGCCCATGCAACTTGAAATCTGCCTCTGTGTGCATGTGCATTACAACACACTTTAACGATGTGGTCACATCATATTTTGTTTCGGCTGGACCCCTGATTTATTCTATGCATAGAGTCAAAAGTGGCCTTTGTTTCCACTATTTCTTGAAAATGGCCAGACCATTTTGGCTCAAAGTTTATGTACAAATCCATTCCCAGGCCAAGAAAAAAACATGCCCAGTTTGAACCCGAAGGATAAAAATCTGTGGAAGATACAGCATCTGAAAATGACCATTTACATGGAAAAATCTTGTGCAAGGTTGACTCTAGGCATCCTTATATGCTTAGTTTGGAATAGGATATAGATCAGGTACACCATCGTTTATCATAAGTCTGCACCATCCTCAGCGCCTGTGACTAAATTTAGCCCCCAGCCTAAGTGCAACTTCCATTGAATTCACTGGGAGTTGCACCTGCTTGTATGAAGGACTGAATTTGGTCCCCACAGAGACCATCCTTACACTTGCTTTGCATGTCCAGGCCTCAGACCTCGGCTGTGGCCATAGCTACTGAGTACAACAGAGATGTTGGAGAGAGGGAGTGTGAAAGCTATTTCCCAGAGGGCTGGACTGAACTACTTGTGTCAAGAGGTGACTCCTAGGGAGAATCTGCCAGCTAGGGATTGCTGGAGCACAGCGTTGTCCACCCATGCTCCTTTCCCTTCAATAATCCCGATGCCCCCCCCCCACCCAACCTGTGCTGAGGATTGCAGGGGTAGTGTAGGAGCTAGGTGTGTTAGTCTCCTCTGACTCATGCCTGAATCCACACTGAGTTAACAGAGTCTGGTGGTTTATTCCTAGTGGCTACAGCATTGGACTGGGACTCTGGAGACATGGGTTCTATTCCTGGTCATGCTGCTGGGTGATGCTGGGCAAATCACTGCCCCTCTGTGCCTCAGTTTCCCTAGGTGTAAAATGGCTGCGATGATGTTGCTCTCCTTTGGGAAAGGCTTTGAGATCTGCTGCTGGAACAAGCTAGGTATTATTATTGAATGCCAAATCAGTGCCAGTTACCCTTCTTTGCTGCTTACACCATTTTCTGTCTCACTCACAACCAATGTGCAACCGCCATTTAGGTTGCCCTTGATTCTAGCCCCAGCTGCCTAAGGATTAGGACGCCTGCACAACAGACGTATGTTCTTTTTCTGCCTGGAAAAATTAACAGCATGACAAAGTCTCTGGTGAAGCCATCCCTGGTTTCACCGGCGAAATCAAATGAAGAATTATGGCCATGCTGAGGAGTCGCCAGTGATGCTGCCTGCATTTTTCAGGCAGGAGATTAAACAGTTCTGCAGTGCTGTGTGTGGCCTAGCTATGCGATGCATCTAATTCCATCGCTGAAACGATCCACTCAGCAGTATTTTGCTGTCAGTTCTCTGGGATCCTCTTGTTTCCAGAAGCAATGCCTGGGATGGCAGATTCCCGGACCTTGCAAAAATTCTCCCTACAAGACTTTTCCCTTTCAGCAGTCTCTACTCCACAGATAGGGCATGCACTGTGTGTGTGTCTGCCCGGGAATTCTTTCCATATGACCCCTCGCTCATGAGTCCTGTCAGGAAATGAGCGTTGGGGCCCTTGTTTTAGCAACAAATGTATTCTAGTTTGTCTTCAGTCTCACGCTGTATCGTGTCATTCATAGTGTGCATTGATCTTGGGAACACTGACACACTGCTTTTTGCAGGGATAGTGGGCCAGATTTGATGAGGTGTGACTCGGCAGAGCTCCAGTCAAGTCCATCATCTACCAACATACGCCAGCTGCGGATCTGGTCCATGATGTTCACTTATCATTATTTTGGGCCATAACTTCCGCGATCGTTGTTTTCATTGGAACATATGAGCCTGGTCAGTTTTGTGGCTGGGAAATCCCCAAGGGACATCCAGATGCCGAAGGCAGTGATGTTGGTACTTCAGCAGGTGGCTCTCTTTCCTTTGAGTCTCAAATGACCCCTGCCCCCCAAATAGCGCTAGGAGAACACTATACTGCTGGAGGCATCATCTTCTGCATGACACATAGAGCTGACTTTTTTTTTTTATTGTGCATCCTCACTACAAGGATAAGACAAACCCAAGGGCTTATTGCTGCACGATCTTCCAGAAGCACGAAATTCTCTTGTGGGAAAATGGTTAAATGAAGGACTCATGGATTATAATGTTCAAAAGAAAATAAGCCTCAGGCAATTCACAGGGACTTATTAACTCTCTGGAAAGATGACCTATGCAGAATGGAAAACAACCGAAAATGGGGACAGAAAAGAGAGGGGCGGGGCTTGTAATGACTCCAGGGAGAGATTCTTTTTGGCATTTCAGATCATACAAGCCAATGAACGCAGCAGGCAACTGGCGTTGCAGTGAATTAGATACTGTTGATAAGATCTGTGAATGTGTCCGTGAGGTGCCAGGTTGGTATGTAGTGTCTCCATTTGTTATGACTATGGAATAAAATCTTCCTCTAGAAGGGCAAAGCTGTAACTCATCTGAGAGAATCTAACGGGAACCCTGTCAGCTCCAGCTACATGGGCCCAGATCCTGAGTTCAAAAGGGAAGCACATATAGCTTTGCAACATCTTCTGTGCTCCCCTGATTCTGGGGCCATCCTGGCACTGGATTGGTGCCCACAGGAATCTTCCTGTAGCCAGATCTGCCACCTTAAGGACAGCTTAGCCCTGGGGAAGCAGCACTAGTGTATGGGAAAAGCGAGACAGCAGCCACCTGATTGAATGGGTTTGTGTCCCGGTCATCTTCTTGTGGAACAAGGCAGCAGTAAAGTTTTGCATTTTATCCGTCTACCCCAGAGGTGCTGACAGGATTTGTTACGGACAAACGAAAAGGTAACTGTGTGTTTGACTCCAGTTTCCTTCCATTCCCTCTGTTTGATGACAAATCAATGGCACATTTCTCTGTAGCTGCCTGGATTGAGTGTTACAATCCTGGCAGCTTGGAGTCCCTGTGTTTTGTAATTATTTCCCCTCTGCCGACATACTACTCAGGCTTCCTCGGCTGTCAGCTGTGAAAACAAACACACAATATATAACACAGCCATTGGACGCAGCCCAGCCAGTGGGAGGATGATGCAACTAAAAATAAATGCCCACACGCAAAGCAGCCAACAGACTGAAATAGAGAGGTCAAGCCCCAAACTTAGCCACTCTTGGGCTGTAGGGGGCACAGGACTGGGATTCAGGAGCTGTGGGGTCAATTCCTGGCTCTGCAGGTTCAATTCCTGGCTCTGCAACAGCATCTCTGATGTTGGGAAAGTTCCTTCATCTATCTGCACTGCAGTTCCCCATCTGTAAGAGAGAGATAATGATGCTTATTTTCTCCTGCTCTTTGGTTAGACTGCAAGGCCTTTGGGGCAGGGACTGTATGTGCAACACCTAGCGCGATGGTGCCCCAATCTCTATTGGGACTTCTAGGGGATATCTAGGCAGCAGCAGTGAGCCTCCCAGCCTGGGTCAACAGACTCGGGCTTGCACTATTGTGCTAAAAATAGCTGTGAAGACGGTGTAGCTCGAGCTCTGAAGCCTAGGGAGAGGGGTGAGTGTGATCTCCAGAGCTGTTTTTTACGGCAGTAGTACAAGCCCAAGTCTGTTGACTCGGGGTGGGAGGGTCGCTGCTGTGATGAGATGGCCACTCCGCACAGCAAGAGGGCACACAGATCAAGTATAACTTTAACACTTGCTTATTACTGTTCACATGTCGAGTATTTAGCTGTCACTGGCAAGACCATAATTAACATGGCAATGCCCAGTTTGTCATTTACTGTTTCTGCAGAGCTCACTGCCCTGCCATCCAGCCCAAAGGGAGAGCTTCCTAGACCCAAACTGCCCTTCCCTAAGGGTGGCATTCAGCCCTGTTCATCTAGATACCACCTTAACCCTCAAAATAAGACTGATTTGGAATTTTTCAGCAAAATAGTTTTTCTGCTTCAGTGAGCCAGCATTTTCTAATGAAACATCATGTGAGAATGTACCTGCTTTCACAAAGCTTTTGTTGGCAACGTTTTCTCAGGTCCGAGATGGAATTTCTGATCAAAGCAATACAGAGCATGCACACCACATCCCAGAATGCTGTACAGTCTGGTAACTCAATGAGGATATAAGAGACCTAAGCTGAAGTTCAGTTCCCTCCTCTACCCTGAGTCAGACTGGTGACTTGAACTTGGGTCTTCCCCATTTTGGGTTTGTGTCGAAGCCAGATGATTATTGGCTATTCAGGGCTGTTGAGTTTGGTGTTTTTTCATAAACAAAACCTTCTGAAGATTTTTTTTGGTTGGTTGGTTGGTTGGATTTTTGGTTTGGTGTTAATGGAAAAAGGAATTTATTTGAAATCTTGAAAAGTTGTACAGGATGTAAAAACTATTTCCTGCCAGCTCACCAAATTAGTGCTTGGCCATTGGTGTGGCACTCTGCACAGGGATGAGTTTCACTCAAATGCTCCAGCTCCAGAGTTACCACTCTTGTTAGGAATTGGCAGAAGAGGAAGGGGGATGCTAAAGGAAAATAAGTTAGAGATACAGGCTGGGGTCAAGTGATATAGGGCTTGAAGTTCCAGCTCCTTCACCTTAAGGCAGTGGAAAGCCAATCACAGAATGTCAGGGACCTCAGGAGGTCATCTAGTCCAACCCCTGCTCAAAGCAGGACTAATCCCCAGATAGATTTTTGCCCCAGATCCCTAAATGGCCCCTTCAAGGATTGATCTCACAATCCTGGGTTTAGCAGGCCAATGCCCAAACCACTGAGCTACTCCTCCCTACCTAATAATGCCAGTATTAAAAAGGAGAGGTGGGTTGAGAAGAGCAGTGGTTGGGAATTTCCCATCAAAATGTTTCTTCAACAGACAATGTGTTTTTTGCAAAATGGACATTTTCAATGGGGAAAATATTGATCTTTCTGATTTATTATTTTCCTATCAGACATTTGAAACATTTTGGGCCCTGACATCATTAATTTCTGCATCAGCCTGAGCTGCTGTGGTGCCTCCTGGAGGTTGTAGTTCAAGTGGCTCGTCCCCATTCTCTTGTCTGGGCTGAGCGCCACAGTTGGACTACGTCTCCCATGATGCCTGGTGGCTCACTCAGATTTTTCAGCATTTCCAAAGGGACATTTTTTTTCAGAGCTTTTCATTTTGTGGCAAATTTCAATATTTCGACTTTTCATTCTGATTCCGGATGAAAACAAATGTGAAAGCATCTGATGTTCACTTGGGATGGAAATTCTGGTTTTCGATCAACCTAAACTGACAAGTTCAAAATAGCGGGATGGGAAGTGGTTAGTGGCAGCCTTTCTGTCAAACACCATTTACTTGGAAGGACTGTGTCTCGTTATCGCAATCATTCCATTGGTGTTCGGTCCACTTGAGCTCAGGTCACCAAATGCATAGTGCGTTGCTGCTGCTGCTATTCTTCTGGTTAAATTGAGATTGATTGCTTGCTTCATTCATGGTTTGCTTGTTTCAACTGTTTCCCCAGGGAGTCATCTCTTTCTATGTCTGTTTTATAGACTGTAATCTCTCCAGGGCAGGAACTCTCTTCAGATCTATTGATCTCTGCGAGGAAATAAATAAATAATGACTGACAAATCAATATGATGATCTAAAATCTCGGCCATTACACTCAATGGGTCTACAGGTTTTAACGCATAGCAGTATTTCATTTCCAGTAGGTGTGAGGTTTGTTCAGGACTCACGCATTAATGAGACACTGAAGACAGAAGAGCGAGTCCATGATTGAATGAACCCTCTTTTCCACCACTTCTGTATTGAAGTGCCGTAGATCGATAGGATTCATGGGGCCTTTGTAATGTATCTCCAGGCCTTTTAGAGACTAGGACCATTTTGTCCTGATTACCATTCTTTTGCCTGTGGAAACTTGTACCAGTCAAGTAGCTTGGTCTCGTTCAAGTCAGCAAGTGCTCATGGATAAAATACTGCACTCTGTCGCATGGCTAATGCACATTGTTTCCTTGCAGCTAATAGAATAAAAATGTGCCTGCAGTTTTCTAAACTCTGTCTTCCCCTGGCTCTTTGAAGTTTAATCCCTTTAAGTGCAAATGTTCCATGTCATCCAACTCCATTGCTTTTGTTGTCAGGCACTGTCATAGACAGATAGGAAAGTTGGTAGCACAGAAGTACTTTATATCTCTTTGACTATAAAGGGTTAACAAGTTCAGTAGCCTGGCTGTCACCTGACCAGAGAACCAATCAGGAGCCAGGATACTTTCAAATCTTGAGGGAGGGAAGTTTTTGTGTGTGCTGTTTTTTTTTGGTTGTTGTTCACTCTGGGGACTCAGAGGGACCAGACGTGCAACCAGGTTTCTCTCCAATCTCCCTGATACAGGCTCTTATAGATTCAAAATAGTGAGTACTAAATAGATAAAGCGAGCTAGGCTTACGTTTGTTTTCTTTATCTGCAAATGTGCATTTGGCTGGAAAGAGTTTAATTGTGCATTTGACTGGAAGGAGTTCAAATTTGTGGTTTTGCTGAAAGGATTTTAAATTGTACTTGAATACTTAGGCTGGGAGGGTATTCCCAGTGCCTATAGCTAAAAAAACCCTGTACCTATTCCATTTTAAATTTACAAAGATAATTTTTACTATTGTTTTTCTCTCTTTAATTAAAAGTTTCTTGTTTAAGAACCTGATTGTTTTTTTTATTCTGGTGAAACCCCAGGGGACTGGGTCTGGATTCACCAGGGAATTGGTGGGGAGAAAGGAGGGAAGGGGGAGAGAAAGGCTAATTTCTCTCTGTGTCAGGATTACTTTCTCTCTCAGGAAGAGTCTGGGAGGGGGAGAGAGAAGGAGGGGGGAAGGTGCATTTTCCTCTCTGTTTAAGATTCAAGGAGTTTGAATCACAGTGATCTTCCAGGGTAACCCAGGGAGGGGAAGCCTGGGAGAGGCAACGGTGGGGGAAAGGGTTTACTTTCCTTGTGTTAAGATCCAGAGGGTCTGGGTCTTGGGGGTCCCCGGGCAAGGTTTTGGGGGGACCAGAGTGTACCAGGCACTGGAATTCCTGGTTGGTGGCAGCGCTACAGGTTCTAAGCTGGGGATTAAGCTTAGAGGAATTCATGCTGGTACCCCATATCTTGGACGCTAAGGTTCAGAGTGGGGATTGTACCATGACAGACACGAACCACAGAATCAAAGAAATGTAGGGCTGGAAGAGACCACAAGAGGTTACTTAGTCTATGTCCCTGCTCTTCTAGGTGTCTATTTTGGGCTTCAGTGAATGTAGAAAGCTCCTGTTCGGAGAGGGGCAAGGTTCCATTTCTCTAGTTTCTTATATGGCCCCCCAGTGCTGCAGTATGTGAGGGTCTCCCATGAGTAAAAGTAGAAACAGTCATAGAAATATAGGGCTTGAAGGGACCTTGAGAGGGCATCTAGCCATCTCCTTGAACCGAGGCAGAACCAGCTATACCTAGACCAGTGGTTCTCAAACTTTTGTACTGGTGACCCCTTTCACACAGCAAGCCTCTGGGTGCGACCCCCCCTTATAAATTAAAAACTCATTTTTATATATTTAACACCATTATAAATGCTGGAGGCAAAGTAGGGCGTGGGGTGGAGGCTGCCAGCTCGCGACTCCCTGAGGGCTCCTGACCCCCAGTTTGAGAACCCCTGACCTAGACAATGATACACTTCTCTATGGAGACATATATGTAGGTATGAGGATGAAGGTGCTATTGTGGGAAAGAGGAGGCAAAGAGATTGGTTTTGTATTTAACTCTATGCAGCCAGAGTCATTCTTATTAGACCTGAGCAAACAACCAGTTTTTCCTTTTGATGGCTGAATTGAAGAATTGGGTGGTGGGGGGATTGTTTTGGGTTAACACAAAGCAGGAATTTTTCAGCAAACCAAAACCATCAAAAGCATTTGATTTGGGGTTGGATGAAACATTTCACTTTGGTTTTGAGGGGTTTTTTTAAATCTGTTTTTTTTTTTGAAGTACTAAAATTGGAGTGAAATTTTAAAAAGAAAAGTCTAAACGTTTTGATGACAAAATGTCAACATGAAACGTTTCAAATCTCTGAATGTTTTGGGGGCTTTCCTTCAATGGAAACATTTTGGAACATTTAAAATAAATTTACAAAATATTTTCATCGACCCAAATCTGCATTTTTTGTCAATAAATTCCCACCCGAAAAACTCCACCCAGCTCTAATTCTTAGCTCAGCTGTCATAATCTGGAACCTGCTCCTATGGATGTTCCATCTCCTGTGGACAGAGCTCTTCCTCTGCTTGGCAATGTCATTGTTCCAGTGGATCATAGCTGTGATGAGTGGTCATGGTCACAGAAGGAGAAGCGATCTCAGCTAGCTAGGTCCAAGGACATATCAGGAAAATAACATTGATTTGGACTCTTTTCAATGAGTTGTCAGTGCAGAGTGTGGTGATTTGGGGTGATGTTCCCAACATCCTATGTTACTGAGCAGATGGGCTCTGTGTCTTGTAATCCTTACATTTCTGAAAAGAAAATATGAATCTTATTGATTTCCTCCATATTCTTCCAACTTCTTCACATCGTTCCAAAATAACCGCAATCCAATTGAAAAGAGCTTCCTTCTAGAGAAACATGCATTTCCTGTCTTTCACTCAAACACATCTGCACAGGCAGAAAAGTACTCTGCTTACGAGCTTGATAAAGAGGTAGTAGTGTTGTGAAATCAGTTCTTTAGTGTGTAACCCTTCTGCCAGTTGAAGGAAGCAGCAACAAGGGCTGGGTTCAGTAAGTAGGGGTTCCTTTTCAACAATATAACACAAAACAGGCTTGAGCCCCTACACCTACCTGGGACAATTACACACCACCACCTGGGTGCCTCTAAGGGGCAATACTTCCCCTCTTGCAAGCACAGAATCTGAGTGTATCAAAAACTTTTACTAAAAGGAGGGAATTAACTCAGCATTAGTTTGGGAAAACACCGCAACTAGAGTTCATAAACATAAACCATGAGAAAAAGACTTACCCCCAAGTAAGTTGGGCAGTGTTCTTTTCCCCTCAGGGTCTTAAGTCCAGCAACCCAAAAGTCCCTTTAATGTGCCCGTCCCTTTTCTGCACCCCACTCACAGTTGCTGTCCTTGGCCAGTGTAGCCCTAGAGTTCAGAGGGTCATCTGCAGAGTTCACCTCCCACCCTGTGTGGAGGAAATGGGGGTAAAGAGGCACCTTACAGGCACTGTTGCTTGGACACTCACTTGTCTTCCCACCGGCCAATCGGCACACATCTCTGCAGGGCTCTGCTCTGGCCCGTTCCACCAGCCTCTCTGCTGGCCACTTGCCACACCTCTTCACCAACCACCCAGCTTACCACTCACCAAGATGTCTTCAGGGCCCACCACTTAACACAGCTTTCAATGATGTCAGCTGTTAGTGGGGACCCTCACTGCTGGTGCACACTGGGCAGTCTCTTGCAATAGAAACACTGTCTCAAAGTACTTAGAATCAGTGATTTCAGCTCTGCAGCAAGTAACAAGACTCTCAGTTGAGTCTAAATCAGCTCTTTTATTATACCATGGAGAGAGGAAGGGTCAAATGGTGTCTAAGACACTTAAACAGCTCACACCACCAGGTTCAAGTACCTATCCCCACTCTCTCTCAGTTCTTTGGGCTTTGGAACCTATGTCCCCTGCCTAGCATGCGCCATTCAGTTGAGGGTGAGTCCCTCCATCGGGGTATGCCACATACAGTTCTGCTGCCCTCAGTTCACACAACAAGGATAACAACCCTCTATCATTCCTGCCTCAGTAACAAATGATCATTTGGGCAAGCACTCCCATCATGCTGAGCATGTAGGCAGGGTGGGTGTGTCCATGCAAACGAGATCAGCTCCTGAAGTCCTTTGCCACAGCCCACCACTAGATGTCAGGGGAGAGCTCATTCAGACTCTGCTTACAAGTGTAACCTAAGGCCAAGATATAAACAAACTTAGACTGAACATTTTACCTTGGAGCTGTCAAACTCTTCTCTTCTCTTTTTGTCGAAACCTTTTTCTTTTTTTAAACAAAAATAGCCTTTTTATGGAAGTTTTCATGGAAACCTTTTGTTAAGTAATGAAACATTCCAGTTTTTTGATTGAAAAAATAACATTGGGGGGGTGTTTAGAAATTATTTTGGTTTCATTGCTACAATGGAAAATTTCCACAAGAATTTTTTTTGGAAGGGGAGGCCCCACAATAACAAAAATCAGGTTTTATTTTTTCCATTTTTTTCCCCATAAATTATTGACCAGTCTCTACTCTTACATCTTTAAATCCCTGCACAAACAGCAACTAAGTAAATTTTCTTATCCCTTCTGTGAGGTAGGCAGGTTGGTACCAACTATTCCCATATTACAGGATTATATAATGTCAGGTCTCAGCAGTCTGTCTCAATGGTTAAAGCTGAACTGTGAGAGCCAGGAACCGGAGCTGGGGGCCAAGGGTTTGAGCCAAAGTTGGAAACCAGAAACCAGAGCCAATGGTTGGTGCTAGAGTCAGAAACCAAGAGCTAGATCCAGGGGTTGGAGCTAGAGTTGGGAGCCAGGAACCAGAGCCAGGGGTCAGAGCTGGAGTTGGGAACCAGGAACTAGGGCCTAAATCAGGAGCTGGGAACCTTAGACAGGTGTCAGAGCTAGGAACGGGGAATCAGAACCTAAATCAGGAACCAAAGCCAGGAGTCAAAGCTGAAGTTAGGAGGTGGGAACCAGCTCCTGAGGCAAGAACCCAAGCCGGGCATCAGAGCTGAAGCCAAGAATCAGAGCCAGGGGTCTTAGCCGCAATCAGGGTCGGAGCTAGAACCAGCAGCAAGGAAAGGAACACAGGGCTGAAGCTGGAGTGGAGCAGGACCAGAGCAGGGCTGGAGCAGGACAGGAACAAGGCCGAGGCGATCACAGCTGCAGGCAGATGCATTGAGCAGCTAGCGAGTGGTTGCTGTTGCTGTTCTTAAAAACAGGTCTACTGGTTCCCTTCAGCCAAACAGGCAGGCCATCCAATCAGGTGATCTTACTGCCACCCAGCTGACCTCATTAATCTGCCTGGAAGTTGGCCTGATTCGTCCTCGATCTCAGCTGAACGGCTCAGTCCTGACCTGAGAGTGCAGCGAGCAGTAGATCAGACCTTCAACGGAAGGACTCCCATTGACTTTAATGGACAGTGGATCAGAGGAGTAGTTAGCATCAGGGTCAGGTTTACACCTTGGGGGTCCATGGCTCCTCCTCTGCTGTTCTGAAGCACACCCAGAGAAAGCGCGAGCCTGGCAAGTTTCATCAGCAGAACACAACACGCCATGGAAATCAGTTGCCTAGATAGCACACGTGCCTCCAGAAGGGTCACACAATAAAGCTGTTGGCTAGCTCTGCCCTTTCAGAAACAACCTTTCAGAACACAGCCCGCATTGCCCCAAAGTTGGTAACGTAGCAAAGAGATTTGGAAGGGGCGTTGGAGCTCCCAACAGACATATCAGCTGCATAGTGCTGTGAACTAGCTAGCGTGTATATGTGCTCTGGATGTAATCAGAACTACTGAACTACGTATCCTAAGCCCTACACTGCTGAGACCAAAAGGAGACTCTCCTTCAGCTCAGTAGTAGGGGGGCTGTGCTTTAGGAGCTGGAGGAGTTTGGCGCCACATACGTTGTGAAGTTCTGGGTGGCCAGAGAGTGCAGCCCAAATGGCAAACTGTGAGTGATTTGTTCCGATGTCCAAGCTCCGCATTCAGCAGGCGTCAGTGTACAACCTCCTCTTTCTCTAAGCAACCTTACTCATTTTCAATGATGTAAGTACACTGTACTTTCTGGAACTGTACCGTGCCCTTCCGAAGGACGGTTAGCTGCAATTCTGTATACCCTCATCCCTGTCTTACTGGGGTTGGGAAGGACATTTTAAAAACCATTTTGAGCCAAGGTGGGAGATTAAAGAACACGGCTCCTAGATAGAAAATACAGTGACATGAAAGAGAATTGTAATTGCTCAGGGGGGGAAGAACTATATTATTACTGATTAACTTGGTGCTTTGTGCATACCCCCACAGTGCATTACAGAATTAGGCCTTGATTTTCAGGATTACACAGCCCCAGCAACTCCCACTGACTTCAGTTGGAGCTGTGGAGTACTCTTCAAATCAGGACTTGACAGTCTATATAGATCCCACTGCTTACCCAGAGGTGCTGGAACAATTTGCATAATGGGGGTGCTGAAAGCCATTGAACCAAACTGTAAATCCTCTACATAATGGAAACTACTTCAAACCATGGGGTGTGGCAGCACACCCAGCACCCCTAGTTCTGGCATCTATGTGCTTTCCATGTGTATACAGCCAGCAAGACGGTAGTATCTGGCCACCATATAATGGCACCAGCAATGCCACTCAGCAGGTTCAGGACAAGAGGTGTAGTAGTAGGTTGGTATCTTCTGTGGAATCAGTTGGTGGTGGAAGGTGCTAAAGTCAGTGGTTTAAGTCACTAAAATTGGCCCCAGCTAATCTCATATGACAGAGAGGCCTGTATGAGTTACCAAGCCAAAATAAGCCTGTCATCACTAGACGGGGCCATGCCAGGTCTGGGCTGAGTCACTTCCGTGGAGCAATGTGTGGAAATGTATGTGGCTGCTCCCCTTTCTAGACCTGTTCTGTTTGTCAGAAGAAGATACCAGTCTGTGGGGCCCTGAATCCAGCATCTTGCACCATCACCAAACTTGCTAAAGCAAAGAATGGGAAAATTTAGCCAATGGTAACAGCATCGGAGCTTTATTTAAAGCAGGCAGGAATGCCACTAAATATTGCCCTGGTCCTGTGCAAAGTCCCGTAAGGTTGCTGATGACTGCTAGGGCTCAAGACCTCAGTTTTAGTGTCTCACAAACTCATTTCCTTTTCTAGTGAAGGCTGACACTGAAAATGGACATGGGGAAGCAGAGCACTTGGTCATATATTTCAGATTTCACTCGTCATTGTACTTGGAAATATCTACCCTGAAATTACCGCCGTCAGCTGGTGTTTTAAATCAGCTTAGATCCACCGATGTTAAAGAAACTCTGCCACACCATCTGAATCTGGCCCTTTATGTGAGTTTGGTGCTCGGGAAAGGTGTCATGGTAGCAACCCTGGCAGGTTGAAGCCCCATGCACAAGTACAACAAGGGCAATAGGAAACGTCCCCATGCCATCTGACCGGTTTGCCTAAACTCTGACCTGGAGGGCCACCTTTGGGGATGAGAGAGTAATGCGGTCAGTCAGGGACGGCTCTAACGTTTTTGCCACCCCAAGCAAAAAAAAAGAGCGCCATGCTGCCAAACCCCCTCCCCAGTGCCACACCACCGAAACCCCCATCCCCCTGAGCGCCGTGCCGCCCGAAGCCCCGCCCCCGAGCACCACACTGCCGAAGCCCCGCCCCCTTCAGAGTGCCACGCCCCTGCCCCCCTAAGCACCACGCCAAACCCCTGCTTTTCCCAGTTCATAAATGGGGCCAGAGGAGCTGATGGTGAATGTCCTAAGGGTTAAGGTATATTTGAGTGGGGATGGGTTGGCATGCAGTCTGGCTCAGGAATTAGGAGTGGGATGCCAGCAGTTAGACAATTCCCTTGTAATCCATTAGAGTTGTTATTCCTATATGCGAGGTACGATTTTAATTAAAAAGCCATTTAGCTGGATTTAAATCTCTCGCCACAGCAGAAGCAAATCTTTCTGTTGACGTAAGAAAAATGGCAATCCTGCCATTCCAATGGTTCTTAGTCCATTGGCGTTTGATCCCCGCAGTCAGCGGCCATAGTGTCTCTGCTCTCCTTCGTGAGCTGCATTTTTGACATTGTATCGCAAGTTCAGCCAAGTCTCCCTTGTTGGCCAGTAAGAAGCAAGGGCCCTGACCTGCCATGGCATTGCATAGACCAGTGATACTTTAGGCTGAGGTTCGTGAGTTGCAAGTGGCTCTTTAATCTGTCTCCTGCGGCCCATGATATTAAAATGCCGTGTGATTTAATTATTAACCAGTCTACGCTGTTAAGCAATCAGGATGATTTTATTATGTTATTAACCAATTGTAGTGGATAAAATAATAATACTTGGTCAGTCATTTTTCCGTGAGAATTTTATATGCATGTAAAATTCTCACAGCAAAATGACTGACCCAGTATCACTGTTTTATCATCTACAAAATATATATCTTAAAAAACCTAAATATTTCCTATCATACTGTTACTTCAGTAAATCAAACAATGAAGTCACACTCCTGTGGCACTTCTGGGTAATGCTGATGGCTAATTTGGCTCCTGAATGCTGGGGTTTACATACCCTTGGCATAGACCATATAGTTCACTATGGCCAAATTTGTTGGGTTTCTAAAAATCAGAATTTCAAATGTGAAGCACCTGTAAAACAGCAAGGGTGTAGATAGGTTCTCCAGGCCAGCTTCATTCCCACATTTTCCCATTTGAGTCCAATTTCACCACAGTCCTTGAGCCATATCGGTAGGCCTTTTCGTTTGGACTAGCTCAGTTTCTCTGTCTGATTCTCCTGCACTTGTTTGTAGCGGTCATTTTTTAAAGTAACTTGACCTACTTTTCACAGTTGGTTCCCAAGCAAGCAAACATTATAGGCCTGTTCTCACAAAGTTCTTGTACCAACATGGTCTGATTGAGAGTAAATTCATGGGAATTTCCATGCCCAGCAGCTGCAGGACCAGACTCATGGTATACGTGGATGACCACTAATGTTGACATAATAGGCTTGATATTATTATATTATATTATGATAGTAAGCTTGATATTATTTTCAGTCCCTTAAACAACTACTCCTACCCTCTACCACAACCCTCATAGTCTGTTGGTTTTTGCATGTGTCTTAATTGTTCATTGTGAGAATTAGGACCTGAGAAAGGAGACAGAATAATTAAGTAAGCAGAAAAGTCAGCTCTCAGTTAAGCCACTTCCTCTTCCTTTCAGAAATGCTGCTATTTTGATGAACCCCTAGGAGATGTGTGCAAGAGAAGAACATCTTAACTGTGGGTTTACTATGAGCATCCAGCAGCCCAAGCTTAAAGGCCGAGCTCTTTACTATTCATTGTTCTAGCCTTGTTCATCTTTATTGTTAACTCTTAATCGCCACATTCATGGGGCTGTAGATGGGATGCTGTTTACAGGAAACAAATCCTCTGAGCAGGAAGTAGAGCTCAAGGAAGTTGACAGTAGGAAATGGACTGTGCCCACCACCATCCGTCATCCGTAACCATGTTGGTGGGCACTAGATAAATGGTTACAATTATAATTAAAAAATGTCTAAAATAATTAATGTTACTACAGAGACTCCACTATTTTGCCTTCTAAATTGTTTCAGCCCCATACAGTCATAGGATATAGAGATGAAAAAGACCTTTTAAGTCATGCTGGGGGACATATTTTATTGGCTAATAGCTTATTGGCTGAAAAATGCAATTTTGGTCAACCCAAAACCGTTCTCAAATTTGAAATTAATTTTCCAAATAGTTTTAGTGTCTGGAGACTTAGAGTATGTCTACGCTACAAAGGAAAATCTGCAGGCGACCCATGGCAGCTGACGGGCTCACGGGGCTCAGACTGTGGGCCGGTTTCATTGCAGAGTAGGCTTCTGGGCTTGGGCTGGAGTCTGAACTCTGGGACTCTCCCATCTTGCAGGGTCCTCAAAACCAGAATTCATCCTGAGCCCAGACATTTATGGTGCCTGGGCCAGCCACAGGTGTCTAGCTGCAATGTAGACATACCCTTAGATGCAGGACAGTGGCAGCCTCCCTTATAATCTGTTCAGCTTAGAAAAGAGCCGATTAAGGGGGGCTATGATAGAGGTCTATAAAATCATGAATGATGTGGAAAAAGTGAATAGAGAAGTGTTACTTACCCTTTCCCATGATATGAAAACCACAGATCACTTGAAATTAATAAGCAACAGGTTTAATAACAACAAGGAGATGTACTTTTTCACACAATGTGCAGCTGACCTGTGGAACTCATTGCCATGGGATGTTGTGATGGCCAAAAGTATAACTGGGTTCTAAAAAGAACTGGATGAGTTCTTGGAGGATAGGTCCATCAATGGCCATTAGCCAAGCTGGTCAGAGAACAAAACTCCATGCTCATGGCAACCCTAAACCTCTGATTACCAGAAGTAAAAGGCAGGGATGGATTACTCTGTAAATATTCTGTACATTCCCCCTAAAGTTTGGATACAGGCCATTATCAGAGAGAGGATACTGGACATAATGGTCTGAGCCAGTGGAGCAGCTCTTATATTCTACCTTTTACCTCTAGGATTAGGACATTTACCTAAGATGTGGGATACCCGGATTCAGTTCCCCTCTCTGCCTGATGGTAGGGGTTGGATGGGATTTGAGCTTAGGTCTGTCTCCCACATTGCAGGAGCATGCCCTAGCCAGTGGGTATTCTGGGATAGGAATCCTGCCAACTGCCGGGAAGCTGTTCCGCTTTGTATACACAATTAGTGCAGCATCAGAGGAGACTGAAATGTTTCGCCGTTTGGGGACTTGGTTTGACTCAAACCAATATTTTTTTCGGAACCGCTGCTGAACCAAAATCAATTATTCACTCACCTCTACCCTTCAGTTATCAAGTCCATGCTCTGCATGATGCAGGTTTCTTCCTTGACTGAATCCCCTGCCACTGTAATGAAGATCATCCGGAGGTGTATGGCATTTCAGTGTCTTATTGCTTCAGTGAGAAGCAAAGGCTGCGTTGTGTCACTCGTAGCTTTGTGGATCTGCCAGTCATTTGGTTGGGAATAAGTTAGGTTTTTACAGGAAATGTAAAGCAAAGGGATTGTGAAATCCCAGGAATAGAGACCACAGAAGTACCTAAGATTGATAGAAAAGTCTGGGTGTTAAACAGGGAAAGCAAAAGCAGTCCCAGAGCACATCTGCAATCCTGGGATTTCACAATCCACTCAGAGCCCGTCCAAGTAGTTAGTAATCGGCAGAAGCAGCCAATGTTCACTGTGCCTGTGTACGGCAAAGCCTGGGCTTTTGTATCCTGAAACCCCACGACTGGCCCTGTTGCCATTCTGGATACTGGAAGACACCATCAAATCCCAATTTCCACTACATGCATCTGACAAAGTGGGTATTCACCCACGAAAGCTCATGCTCCAATACGTTTGCCAGTCTATAAGGTGCCACAGGAGACTCTGCCGCTTTTATAAAATCCCAGGATTCCCTCTCCCTGTTCTCAGTACCTGCCAGGCAGCTACGCTGTGTTAATTTTGATTGAGTAAATGGGCCCACAGATTCAAAGATGTTGACAGGGCCCTGCGACTGTACAACACAAAATCGTTAAGCAAACACACCCTTAAAAAAATCTTTTCAACCTTTTTTAAAGATACAGCCAAAGGAAAGCAGGTAAAGTATTTGAAATGTAAAGTATTAAGTAAAGCTCTTAACAATATCCCTTATTACTTTCCCCCTTTGCTGTAGAGAGTTTTTTATAAGGAAAACACCCTCCGGTTTGAGTGTCTCTTCGGTGGCATTGAAGATCTTGTTTCCCATAATTCGGCTCATACTTAGGCTTGGCCTGCTAGGCCCCAACTATTACAACTTTAGTCATGGCCTGGGTCTGGCTCCCTGGGCCAGGGGCAGCGGGAGAGGTGTCAAGGGACACTGAGGTTAGTTAGGTGCCCTATTCCTATTGTCTTTCAATGAGAATTGCATGTCTGACTGCCCTTTATGCCTTGCAGTTATCTCCTCCCACTCCTCCAGTGTCTGTGTGTTTCTACAGCACCTACCACAATGGGCTGCAATCTTGATTGAGTGCTACTGAAATATGGATAAGAAACAGTCACATTATAGCAAACCCCAAGTGTGCAAAAATCACGAGTCAGGCCTAAAAAAACAAATCATGATTTTGTTTAAGTAATACATGTTGGGTTCTTTTTAGTTGCCTTCTGGGTTTTGGACTGTTATGATTAAGACCTCTGTGTTCATGGAATCCATGACTTCCAGTGCCTTCCGTGACTTCAGCCCATGGCAACTGGGAGCTGTGGGGTACCCCCACGGCAGCTGGGAACTGCGGGATACCCCTGTCACCCAGTGGGGGTACCCTGGAGCTCTGAGCTGCCACAGGCAGTAGGAATATCTTGGAGCTCCTGGCTGCCATGGGGGGAACCTTGGAGCTCTGAGCTGCCGCAGGTAGTGGGAATACCACAGAGCTCCTGGCTGCCGCAGGGGGACCCTGGAGCTCTGAGCCTCTACAGGCAGTGGGGCCCCCCAGAACTCTGAGGACACTTCCACAGCTGCGGGGAGAGTAGAGACTCCACAGATGGGCTCCCCATTTTGTCATGGATATTTTTAGTAAAAGTCACAGCCAGGTCATGGACTTGCATGAATTTTTCTTTATTGCCCGTGACTAGTCCATGACTTTTACTAAAAAAATCTTAGCCTTAGTTATGATACATGCATTAAAGCTTTTTTCCACAACCAGAAGGGCTGTAAACTCTCTTAAATGAAACCTGAGATTCCTGCATAATCCCAGGACTCCAGGTACTGGTGCTTTAAGGAAAGCACCAAGTATTGCAAAACGTTTGATGCATTCTCAAGAGTTGGCAACATGCAGTAGCTCCTAACAGAGTCGAGGTGACGATACTTCTCTCTCGCTCTCTGTCACTCGCTCCTTGCCATTTAAAATTTGAACTCTGTTCTGCCTTGCATGCTCATCTTGCCTCATACAGCAGGTCGCTGTTTGTATAAGGATGTTAGACAAACAATAAGGATCCTAAGGTGCGTTGTGAGAGCATCGTCCACGTCATCATTTCTTCAGCTCTCAGTTCACAACGTCAGTAAGGAAGGCGTTCCCTTTTATTCGTGTGTGCTCCCAGGCACACACCGACCTGGACAAGTGCTTAGAACTCTGTGATTGGAGACCGGCAGGCATATAAGGAAAGCCAATTACACTATAATGGGATTTAAATGTTTCTCCACACCTAGGCTGAGATCACACCTCAGAAATGATAGGAAGGCAAGGAGTGCGCAAATATAGTTAAATTAAGATATGAGGGCAAAGTCCTTATGTAACAGCCACTTACAGTAGGCTCAGAACCACCCAAGCTATGCCTGCGGCTGCTGGTGCTTCTGAAAGTCAGATAACACCTCTATGTCATTTATTTTTAACTCTGGAAATCCGGGAAGCAATGAGCAGCAGATTGACCTGACGCACAATGAGTCAGGCCACCGTACTACATCAGTTTGTCACTCTGCAGAGCAGTTCATAAGGCAGCAATGAGGAGGCCAGCCCGACAGAGCCCTGTTCAACAGCACTTCCTGAGAGACGTGTGAGCTAGTGGCCTGATAATGTGGCAGGAACCCAGGAATCTCTGAATTCTAATCCCAGCTCCCCTGCTGAGTCGCTGCATGATGGTGGACCAGTGGCTAAACTTCTCTACCTATTTCACCTCTCTAAGATAGGAGTAATATTTCCCTACCTCACAGGGGAGTTGGAGGATGAATTGCTCTGGGTTAAGTTCTAATTTCTGTTACTCCCAATTAGCTTGAGCATCACGTGTATCCCATGCATCGGTTTGCTGCCATACCTAGCCAATGGCTTTTGGGTGTACTTCAAGGCCTTTGGCTAAGTAGGTATTTGCCATCATCGGTGTATGGAATAGAAATGACATTAGAAGAATGACAAGGTTCCCTGGCTGGACCAACGAGATTCAAAGGTCATGTTAAGGATGCAGCACCTGTCTGAACTCTTGGTTTATGGGAGTTGAAGTTGGAGCATTATGTGCTTTGACAAGGACCCCGTTAAGTGTTTTCACATGGTACCCAATCCGCTTTGGTCACAGTTCATCTTCTCTATCAGTACCATGCAGAGTGACTCCTACGTTTTGCCAAAACCGTATGCTATAGAGTCACACAAGATTCAGTTTTGACTCCCTTGCTCTTTCCTGCTTACCTCGCTCCTCCACTCATTACCCTTCAGTATTATGTCCTGACAATACCAACAAGTAAGTACGACTCTTTCATTTCCTTAATGATTCTCAGCACCCCTTGTAGATCCTTCCCTCTGGCATCTCATGGATGCTCCCTCTATCAGGTCCTGTCTGAAAATGCTCTCCCTCGTCTATGTGTTGTCTTTCTGACTGCCAAGTACCTCCGTAGAGTTAGACTGGCTTCTTTGTTAAAGCCAACGCTCATACATGTTACCCCTCTGACCTCGTATTGTTCTTCTCCTTGTGATGCCCAATCCCGCATATGGATTGAACCTACTTGCCCCTCCTCCATCCACTGAGAAGGATTTCAGTGCCCATGCATCAGTATGGGCCCGATCCCAAACACTTCTGTATGTATTGTGGTGAATGGGCTGAACAGTGCCGGGTCAGCAGAGGGCCATGTGATGAATCTTCTATGGGTGAATCTGAGGCTGCTCTTTCCCTGTGACTGGGACGAATCATGGGATGCTAGAAGGGAAGTGATGAGGGATCCAGGGCAGTTTTTGGGTGTGGGGGGGAGAAGCAGGGTTTGTAATTGGACCCGTCAGATGTTAGGGCACAAATCCTCAACAGACAACTTCCTACGGGGTTTGTCTGAGCCATGGTACACCTGGCTACCAGGGACTATCACAACAGGCTTGGCACCACGCACACTGGAGACACCACAAAAGACTGATGTTTACAGTGGTGGGATTTGAACCATGCCACCAAGCAGAGACCGGAGGAATAATAAAGTAATAATTCCATAAGCCAGCATTTCATGAACTCTGGGCACTCCTTCCCTGAGGAGACATGCAGGACTAATGCAGGGGCACACACAGGCCTCGGTTGTTCAAGGTAACCAATGCAGGGAAGTCTGCCTGAGTTTGCAGAGAGCCTGAAACAACTGTTCTGAGAGATGTGACCTGCCCCATTTATTTCAGTGGGGGCTAATTCAGATGCCAATGATGATTATATTTTAAATGTAATTATTGTTAACTATTTCCCTGCACATCAATACATGCACAGGAGGTGTGATTGCTCTTTTCTGGGTAGGCCTTTAACAACACATGAAAGAGCTGCAAGGGGACTTGCTTCCATTTTCCTGATGCTGGGGTCAGCTCAGCTTCCAAATATTCAGAAAGCATTAGCTTAAATTTAGAAGAATATACACATATGTAGATCCCTAGACACTTATCTTTGACTCTAGAGACATGGCTGTATTTATAGGTAGAATGGAGTATAGATATTCCTATGCATTTGCTTGGTTAGCAGGCTGAAAACAAATGCTAAGTTTTTAAGGGTTAATTTTTTTATATATAACTCTAGGGCTCTTCTTGTGCTCTGTTATAGTTAGTGCTTTGTCAGCACTTCTGCTGTAAACTCATAACTTCCGGGCGTTTGTAACGTGACCTGTGAAACTGTTCTTGAGAAACCATTTTTTTTTAACTCAGGAATGAATTGTTTTAAATTGGCTTTGGTTTGTGGTGTTTTTCCCCCAAAGAAATCTGCTTGCTTCAGTGTTCTATAGTAGCACTTTCTCTTCCTGAAAGATTTTGGGGAAGTCTTGTAAAACTGCATTTACAGCTTAGAATCATAGAATCATTGAAGTACAGGCAGTGGCGAATTTGCCACTGGGCTGACGGGACCGGTGCCCAGGGGCCCCGGAAAAAATCCGCTGCTGGGTGGTGGATGCCCTGGCAGAACCACCAGGCATGTGGGGTGAGAGAAGCCCCAGAACCCTGACCCCAGTAGCAGCACCAGGCAGGGCAGGGGAAGCACCTGTGCCGCAACCCACTCTCCAACAGAAGCACCAGGTGGGCGGGGAAACCCCCAACGCCCCGACCTCAGTAGTAGGGCTGGGCAGGATGTGGTGGGGTAAGCCCTAGTGCCCGGACCTGGCTGCAGCCCCAGGACTGGAGGAGCTTTGCTCCCTGCCGCGGCCCTGGGGCTCTGGCTGGGGGGTGGAGCAGGGACAGAGCCAATTGGGGAAGGGGCAAAACAGGGTGGGGACGTGGGCAGGGCTGCAGGCGGAAGGGGCGGAACAGGGGCAGGACCAAAGTCAGAAGGGGTGGGGAGGGGTGCTCCCACTTGCTCTGGCCCAGGGCCCCACCAAACCTTAATCTGCGTCTGACCACAGGGGTCATCTAATCCAAACGCCCACTGAGATGCAGGATTTGTTGTGTCTAAACCACCCCAGACAGATGGTTGTCCAGCCTCCTTTTGAAAACCTCCAGTGAAGGATGTTCCACAATCTCCCTAGACATCTGCTCCATTGTCCTGCTCTTCTTACAGTTGGGAAGTTTTTCCTGAGATTTAATCTAAAGCTACTCTGCTGTAATTTGAACCCATTGCCTCTTGTCCTGCCCTCTGTGGCAAGAGAGAACAACTTTTCTCCATCTATTTCAAGTATTTGAAAACTGCTATTATCTCCCCCCTTAATTTCCTCTAATCACTTTCAGCAGTAACTCAGTCTTTGCCTTGGCTTTCCTAATTTTGTCCCTACATACTCGTGCAGTTCTCATCTATACATCTTTGGTGACATGCCCCTCCTTCTGTATGGGGAGAATTTGGGAAACCAGTAAAGTGCTTGAAACCACTGTGGCTTATTGTTAAAGGCGACCTAGTCAACAAGTTGTAAATTGGCCATTCAGCAATCTCAGCTCGACCAAGGAAGGAGGGGAGGGGGTTTTCGGTGCCACAGAAAGGGCAGCTTGACCCCGCTTCCTTCCTGATAAGAATTGTATGGAAGTTGTTGATATGCCCCAGGAATGTCTATTGGGGTCTCAAGGCTGCAGACTCTGGAAAAACCCATACCTGTTTAATCAGAAGGAGCCTCTTGCTTGCCTATTGGAACTGTTTGCTTGACAAGTTTTCTTTAAGGGACATGTCATTGTATTACTAATGTATAAATAAAGGCAAAGCTTGAGATGGGGGGACTCTTTGGGACTGGTCTCTGCCTCTGGATGCATCTTGTGTTACCCACCGGCAGATGAGCTGCTGCTGTGTCACTCAAAAGCCACACTCAGCTTTGGTAATTATCAAGGGTTGGGAGTGTTTTACTAATCTTGTGCTTGACAAGTACTTGAGACTAAGTAAAGTGTAGCTTTAAGTGAAAGCACTCTTGTGTGGTCCTGTTTGTGCCGGCCATCTATCGGTGGGACGGCTGTGTCTCCCCTGATTTATTTCCTGACACCTCCTCGCACAGAATAAAAGTTACCAGGAACTTTGGGTTAAAAGAACCCTGGGTAACACTTCCATTTCCTATATGTATCCCTTTTGGTTTTTAGATAGCAAAAAAACTGCTTGTACAGCCACATTGGCCTCCTGTGGCTCTTCTTATCTTTTCTGTGCATTGGAATAGCTTGATGTTTACCTCTAGTATTATATCTTTTAGCTTAATAATGACACACAGCCAGAACTCATTGGGTTGTGACTTCTGTCCTGTCTCCTAAACTGAACTGCATTAGATGTGGTCAATAATTGCATCAGAGACCTTCAAAGACATCCAGATACTGCAGAAGGTGGGTTTGGGTGGTTTATCAGGTGTCTCTCTTACCATCTAATCCCATCCTGGATCCATCAATTAGTGAGGTTCTCATGAGTGTTGTGTAGCTAGAGGTCTTCTGGATTAAATATAAAACTGATTTTCAAAAATGTTATCCTACAAGTAGCTACTAACGGTGCTAAACTGCCATGGCATGAAAGGTAAAATATCATCATGGATTAGTAAATATCAGAAGAGTAGGAACAGCTGGTCGCTTTTCAGCATAGTCAAGGTTACCAGTGGGAAACTCCTGGGTTCTGTATGGCAGCTGATGTTTAAAATATTTATTTAATTATGTGGAAAAGAGGGGCAAGCAGTGAGGCGGCAACATTTGCAAATGACACAAAATTATACAGCGAGATGAGGCAGGTAAGGAAATATCTTTTATTGGACCAACTACTGTTAGTGAGAAGGACAAGCTTTCAAGATTAAATGGAGGTTCAGGTGTGGGAAATGTACTCAGAGTGTCACAGTTAAATACGAGGATTGTTTAGCATAAGTAGTTAACACACATTTCAAGGGACCATTCCAATCATATGAGGAAAGGAAGTAGGGGAGATTCATTGAGGGGGGATCATTAGCGAGTTATAGATTGTTGTAATAAGCCATAACTCCAGTGTCTCTATTCACTTCATGATTTTTAGTTTCTAACAAAGTTATGAATTTAAGCTCCCGGGTTCATCTTTTGAAAGGCAGTCAGATATCACAGAACATGCTCTGAGGAGAAAGTCCCAGGTATATGCCTTAACACATTCAAAACTGCCTTCACCAAACAAGGACACTCCACCAGAGAAGTAGCAAGCTCCCCACAGTCCAGGACACACCAACTGAAAGCGACACCTGATCCTGCCAGAACAGTTGCAAAACCTGCAGACATATCTCCACTGCTGCAACGATTAACATGCACCACAACACATCTTTCAAGATCCATGGGTCGTACCCATGCCTATTCCAAGTGTGATATACTTAATTCACAAAAAGAACAGGAGTACTTGTGGCACCTTAGAGACTAACAAATTTATTTGAGCATAAGCTTTCGTGGGCTACAACCCACTTCATTGGATGCATAGAAGGGAACATATAGTGTGGAGATATATATACATACAGAGAAAACATGAAAAGGTGGCAGTTGCCCAACCAACTCTAAGAGGCTAATTAATTAAGATGAACTGTTGTCAGCAGGAAAAAAAAAATCTTCTAGTGATAATCAAGATGGCCTATTTAAGGCAGTTTGACAAGAAGCTGTGAGGATACTTAACACAGGGAAATAGATTCAATCTGTGTAATGACTCAGCCATTCCCAGTCTCTATTTAAGCCTAAATTGATTGTATCTAGTTTGCATAGCAATTCAAGTTCAGCCGTTTCTCACTGGAGTCTGTTTTTGAAGCTTTCCATTGCAAAATTGCCACCTTTAAATCTGTTACTGAGTGGCCAGAGAGGTTGAAGTGTTCTCCTACTGGTTTTTGAATGTTATGATTCCTGATGTCAGATTTGTGTCCATTTATTCTTTTGCATAGAGACTGTCCGGTTTGGTCAATGTACATGGCAGAGGGGCATTGCTGGCATATATCACATTGGTATCATCCAGTGCACTAACTGCCACAACAACAACTGTGTGGGAGAAACCCAACAATCACTTTACCTTGAGTGGTCCCTTGAAATATGTGATAACTACTTATGCTAAACAATCGGTTCCACCTTGTACTTAACTGACACCCTGAGTACCTTTCCCAGACCTGAAGAAGAGCTCTGTGTGGCTCAAAAGCTTGTCTCTCTCACCAACTGAAGTTGGTCCGATAAAAAAATATCACCTCACCCACCTTGTCTCTCTAATATCCTGGGACCAACAGGGCTACAACAACACTGGATAAAAAAATTATGTAGGTGAATCAAAACTGTGAAGAACTTCAAAGGTTACATCTGCACAGCTTGCAGCAGAGAGTTGCCTAGCCTGAGTCAATAGACTCGGGCTTGCAGTACTGTGCTAAAAATAGCTGTGTAGACCTTATGGCTCAGGGTGGAGCTTGGGCTCTGAATGGGTAGCATGATGACAGATGAAAGCCAGTGTTGACAAATGCCAAGTTACTGCACCTTGGAAGGGATCACTGGAACTATGGATCTACTTCGCTGGGTTCCAAACTGACTGTAACCACTCTGAATAGGTAGGGTGACCAGACAGCAAATGTGAAAAATCAGGATGGGAGTCGGGGGGTAATAGAAGCCTATATACGAAAAAGACCCAAAAATCGGGACTGTCCCTATAAAATCGGGGCATCTGGTCACCCTTTGAATAGGGTTTGAGTGATAGTGTGTTCAGTGTTCCGCGGTGCTCAAAGCAGCAATTTAGGTAGGGTACGTAAGAGATGGGATGGAATATAATACTGAGAATGGTTAATGCCATATTGTAAATAAATGGCGCTCCCCTCACCTGGAATAGTGTGTTCCGTTCTGGTCATCCGATTTCAAAAAAGATAGGGAAGAACTAGAGGAGGGGTTCAGGGATGGGTGGTAAAAATGATTAGTGGCAAGGCAAGATCTCCACTTCTCTTCATATACAAAACTTCAATTTATTTACCTTTAGAGCTTATCATATTGAAGAGGGTGGAGGTTTTGGGGTTCAGTGTGTGTGTTTATATAGAAGGATTGGAGTTTTGAAGGAACTTCTGGTTTTGTGGACTGCCATTTGTGTTAGCGACTACTGCTTTTGCCTTAATTGGGTCATTTATTAATTATCTGGCAAGGGTGCCCAGAGTCTGGGATGAATATTGGTTTTATGTTTATATTTTGAATTCAGAATGAATAAAATAAGTATCAGAACAATTATGTTGGAAATTAGCTGTGGGAAGGATCTGTTCTGACAACTCAGCCCTAGTTCAGTATAATTTTCCATTGATTTTTTTCCCCCTCTGTTTGGTTTTAAATGAAAGTGAATGATATTTTTTTGTTTTGTCATTTTCTGGACTGTGCTTTTCAGCAGTTATACTTACAGCTCCATGTTGAAATGCAACATGGCCTTGCGGTCAAGACACTGAATTGGGCCTCAGGACATCTGGGTTCTATTACAGACTTCTTGTGTGACTTGGACAAATAGGCATAAAGGCTAGAACATATAGGCCCCAGGAATTATGGGATGGCATTGGAGGACTATCCAAACACAAGCTCACCTACATTTGCTATCGTGGGCGAGAAGGAGCCCACCTTAAAGTGAATCCATACTCCAGATGTGTGAGTGGATATGGGTTCAAAGGACACATAAGCATAAAGGTTTGTTACAGCCCAAAGTCTAGCTCCTTCGGTCAAGCTATAACAGTTTACTTTTAGCTCTGGAAGTTCCTGGTTCAGTCCCTAGTAGGATGGCCAAGAAGAGCTGTTTGAGCTATAGCATATCTTTAAAAAAGACACCCAGTCCTGATTTAAAGACTCCAAATTCTGATGAACTCACCACATCCCTAGTAAATTGTTCCAATAATGAATTAGCCTCACTGTTTAACAAAAAAAAATGTACCTTGTTTCTAGTCTGTATTTGTCAAGCTTCAGGTATCAACCACTGAATCCTATTATGCCTTTTTCAACCAGATTAGAGCCATCTGCTATCATAAATCTCTTCCTTGTACAGCTACTCGTAGACCATGATCAATTCACCGCTTACCCTTCTGTTGAATAAACTAGGCTGAGCTTCTTTTCTCTCTCACCATAAGACAGGTTTATTATGAATGAAATCCTGGCTCTGCTGAAGTCAATGGCAACATTCCCATTGACTTCAGTAGGGCCAGGACTGCAGCCTATTCATCTGATCTGCAGAAGTGCTGACTGCCCACCACTCAGGGCTTGTCTGTGTAAACATTTAGTTACCAGCAAGCCAGGGTGTAAATCTACCCTGAACTAGCCTGCTGCACCAAATGTCCTTGTGGACCCTGCTGTTGTACACTAACAGCTCCTTTGTGTGCTTTGATCTACTCTCATTTCAAAGTGGGGAAGATTCACAACCTGGCTTGCCGCGAACCAAGTGTTCATATTGACAAGCCCTCAGATTCATATATTTTTAATGCCAGAAGGGACAATCACGATCATCTAGACCTCCTGTAAAGCACCAGGAGATACCATGACTTGTATTCAAACTGAAGTTGCTGTGGCCACAATGCAGAATACTAACCACTATATAAATGCAGCAAGCCACGCAGAAGCTGTCACTCTCTAAAACCAATGGGAGTGGCAGGTGCTCACCATCTCTGAAAATCAGGCCCTATCTTTATGCCTACAAATTGTTAGCAAGCCCTGGTGGGAGACATGGAGTCAGAACTACTTGGGTGTATTTCAGCTCTAATACTGCTTTGCTGAATGGTCTTAGGTAAATTGCTCTTTATGTCAGCTTACCTATCTGTAAAATGGGACAATAGTAACTACCTACTTTGTGAGGGTACTTGATTGTGTAACTCTTCTGCCAGCTATTATCAGCAGCAATAAGAGCAGGGTTCAAATCCTATGGGGTCCCTCTTAAACCTAACAACCACCACCAGCTCAAGTCTCCCCCAAAATTTCTGGAATCACTAAATACCTTCCAAGAGCATTTTCTATAGGCATTGCCTCCCTGCTCATGAGCACTAAGTCTGTTCATGAAACAAAGAAAACTTTATTAGGGGGGAAGAAGGAAACAGCATGAATGTGGGGAAACACACCAACAATCTATCTATATGAAAAAGCTAAGCACTGCATGGTAATTTTGTCAGTAGTCCATTACCTCGGTTCCCCAGCTGCTGATGAGAACATCCAGTAGGCAAATGCCCCTTTACCATATCTCTTCCCCTTTCTCCACCAGCTAAACCCCACTCAGCTTGGTGTCTGGGTGCAGCTTAGTCCCAGAATCTGAGGTGCACTGGGCCAGGCGTGTGTCTTACTACTTGGGATGTGCTGCCTGGTCATATACTAAGGCTCCAGCACCTAACCCAGCCATAGTGATTTCAGCTTTATTAATATGCCAAGCAGGAGGGTCCTCACCAGAGTTTATATATATTAAATGATATTACGTATGTGCATTAAAAAGACACCATCAAACAAGACATTCCATTTTAAATGCTTCTTCCTCAGAGAACAAATAGAACAGTTGTGTAGTCATATTGCTTAATGCAGGACTAGAAGGGGCTCATATACTGCACTGATGAGCGTGGTATTAAAACTCTATATAGAATAGAGTTCACTCAGATTTGTGGCTTCAGCAGAAAGCCATCTGTCAAGGTTTTTTCCCCCACTTTGAACTTTAGCGTCCAAAAAGTGGGGACCTGCATGATCACTTTTAAGCTTAATTACTAGCTTAAATTTGGTATGCTGCCACCAGCCAAAATATAGTGTTTGGCACACTTCCTGTTCCCCCAAAACCTTCCCTGGGGAACCCAAGACCCAAACCCCTTGGGTCTTAGAACAAGGAGGAAAAAAAAAACATTCCCCCTCCTTTTCCCCCCCAGACTTTCTCCTCCCTGGGTTGCCTTGGATCTTAAAACAAAGAGGAATTAACCATTCCCTTCCTCCTTTTCCCCCCACCAATTCCTGGTGAGTTCAGACCCAATCCCCTTGGGTCTTAAAACAAGAAAAAAAAGTCACTCAGGTTCTTAAAAAAGAAAGCTTTTAATTAAAAATTTAAAAGTAAAAATTATCTCTGTAAAATCAGGATGGTAAATGCTTACAGGATATTCAGATTCATATAGACTACAGGGACTTCCCCACTCCCCTAGCCTGAGATTCAAAGTTACAGCAAACAGGTAAAAATACTTCCAGCAAAATACACATTTACAAGTTAAGAAAACAAACACAACTAATCCGCCTTTCCTGGCTAGTACTTACTATTTTGAAACATGAGAGACTGTTTCAGAAAGACTGAAGAAAATCTGGGTGTATGTCTGGTCCCTCTTAGCTCCAAGAGCAAACAATGAACAAAACAAACAGCACAAAGATTTCCCTCCACCAAGATTTGAAAGTATCTTGTCCCCCCATTGGTCCTCTGGTCAGATGTCAGCAAGATTCACTGAGCTTCTTAACCCTTTACAGGTAAGAGAGACATTAACCCTTAACCATCTGTTTATGACACCATCTCTGAATCATCTCTTCTTGAAAAGTCCCCCCAGTGGTGTAGGAGCCACTCTGGAGGGAAACCAGTAGCATTTAAGAACTTGGGGCAGATTCCTTGTCATTTTTCCCCATTCTTCTCTCACGTTAGTTCTGCTACCCAACCAATTCTGATTTTGTGTACAGTTACAGTGACTCGTAATGTCAGTTGTGGAATTCTGGGTGGAAAGCTTATGAAAATGAAGCAGTTCTGTGACCATTCCTTTCCCTGAGCACCAATAGATGGGAGCAGAGAGCTCCTTACTCTTTAGCGATTCAGGCCACAGGGCTTACGTGACTAAATTGCTTTGGGCCTTGGCTACACTGGCGCTCTACAACACTGCAACTTTCTCACTCAGGGGTGAGAAAAAAAACACAACCCTGAGCGCAGCAAGTTACAGCGCTGTAAAGCACCAGTGTAAACACTGCTCCAGCGCTGCGGGCATGGCTCCCAGCGCTGCAAGCTAATCCCCTCGGGGAGGTGGAGTACCTGCAGCGCTGGGAGAGCTCTCTCCCAGCGCTGGCGCTGCAACCACACTCGCACTTCAAAGCGCTGCCACTGGAACGCTCCTGCCGCAGCGCTTTAGAGTTTAGAGTGTAGCCAAGCCCTTGGTCTCTTCTGATGAAAGGTGCTATTCTGTTTTCAAGTTCAGGTTGTCCACAAGTTATGGGGCTCGGCTCATAATTATATTGTGCTGAAATTCCACCAGATGGAGTCCCACCAGTTTACAACTGGCAGAACGCTGGTGAATCAGACCATTATTATTATTAATTAATTAACTTCTGAGTGTGATGTATCATTGGCACTAATGAGAGAGCAATTCTTGATGGACAACTGGAAGCATCATTTACAACCTGCCAGAGCATTAGACTGCATCAGACGTGCATGGGTTAAAAAGAAAAGGTCACAAATAATGTCCATGAGAATGTCAGGTCTTGGGGAATGTATTGTTGTTGTTGTTATAATTATTTTATTTTGTGATGAATATGGTGTGGGAGTGGGATGCTGGTGGGGGACTGGCCCTATATTTAAAAAGAACAGGAGTACTTGTGGCACCTTAGAGACTAACAAATTTATTTGAGCATAAGCTTTCGTGGGCTCTAAGGTGCCACAAGTACTCCTGTTCTTTTTGCGGATATAGACTACCAGGACTGCTACTCTGAAATCTATATTCAAAAGAAAACATGGAGTCAAATATAGTAAAAATCTTAAATGAATCAAACTGTACAGTAGAAACTCTATGGATAGAAATTCTATGCTTGAATAATAAGAGTATAGCAGGAGGGATATACTACCGACTACCTGACCAGGATGGTGATGGTGACTGTGAAATGCTCCAGGAGATTAGAGAGGTGTAGAAAAGCCAACTCACCCCTGTGGTGCCTCCTGCTGGTCATCCTCTGGAATTAGCTCCATTTCCAGCCTGGAGCACCCTCTGCAGGCCAGTGATCCGCCTATCCTCTGGCTCTGAGTCCCCGCTGGATCCCGGTGCCCCTTTTAACTGGGTCACCCTCTCCCAGGGGAACCTCCCACTATCCCCACTTTGCCTCAGTATATGGCTACTGCCCAGTCTCCATCTAGGCCCCATTCACTGGGGCAAACTGCAGTGTCAGCCTACTCATCACTGGCAAGTTTGGGTTTGGACCTGCTGCCTTGGCCTACCCTTGAGTTGCCCTCTGCAACCCCTAGTACCTATAAGCCCAATGCTAGGCCACAGCCTGTGGCTTTCTAGGCTAGAGCTCTCCAGCCCTGCTTCACTCAGGTACCTTATATCCAGCTCCCTGCAGCCAGGCCCATCTCCCTCTATAGCCAGAGAGAGACTTCTGTCTGGCCCTGACTCCTCTGCCTTTATAAGGCCAGTGGAGTCTGTTTGGGGTGTGGCCCCAGCTGCAGCCACTTTCTCCAATCAGCCCAGCCTAAAAGCTGCTTTCTCCAGCCACAGCCCCCTCCCAGGGCTGTTTTTAACCATTCAGGGCAGGAGCAGAGGACCATACTGCTACAAGAGGGTACAAAAATAGAAACCTCAATAATAAGGGGAGATTTCCACTATCCCCATATTGACTGGGTACATTGCCACCTCAGGCTGGGATGCAGAGATAAATGTTCTTGACACTAAATGACAGCTTCTTGGAGCAGTTAGTCCTGGAACCCACAAGAGGAGAGGCAATTCTTGATTTAGTCCTAAGTGGAGCACAGGATCTGGTCCAAAAGGTGAATACAGCTGAACTGATTGGTAGTAGCAACCATAATATTATTACATTTAATATCCTTGAGGTAGGGGAAAAAACCAGAGAAGCCCACCACAGTAGCATTTAACTTCAGAAAGGGGAACTACACAACAACGAAGAGGATAGTTCAAAGGAAATTAAAAGCTACAGTCCCAAAAGTGGAATGTCTGCAAGGTGCATGGAAACTTTTTTAAAACACCATAATTAATAGAGGCTCTAATTAAATATATACCCCAAATTTTAAAACATAGGAGGAGGACCAAAAAAGTGCCCTTGTGGCTAAACAACAAAGTAAAAAGTGGTTAGAGGCAAAAAACCACATCCTTTTAAAAATAGAAGTTAAACTCTACTGAGAAAAACAGAGAGGAGCATAATTTCTGGCAAGTCAAGTATAAAAGTACAATTGGGCAGGCCAAAAAAGAATTTGAAGAGTAATCAGCCAAAGACTCAAAAACTAATAGCAAAAAAATAAAATAATTAAGTACATCAGAAGCAGGAAGCCTGCAAAATAATCAGTGGGGCCACTGGATGATCAAGATGCTAAAGGAGCACTTAAGGAAGATAAAGCTGTTGCGGAGAAACTAAATAAATGCTTTGCTTCAGTCTTCACTGCAGTAGATTTTTTTTTTTAACACCCATATGAATTTATTCAATCCAGAGTCCATAGTAGAGTGCAATGATGAGAAATGGGACTTGTTCGGATAATCAGCTCTCTTTATGAAACAGAGACACAACTCTGAGAAACTCCTTAATGTCCTAAACACCTGCACAATGGAACGGCGCTCACAATGATTACTGGATGAGTTTGACTTTAAATTCACTGCAGTAGATGTGAGGGAGATTCCCACACCTGAGCTATTCCTTTTAGGTGACAAATCTGAGGAAATGTCTCAGATTGAGGTGTCAGTAGAGGAGGTTTTGGAACAAATTGATCAGTTAAACATTAATAAATCACCAGGAGCAGATAGTAAGAGTAACCTATCATTTAAATCAGTTTCTGTTCCAGAAGACTGGCTGATACTTAATGTGAAACCAATTTTTAAAAAACGCTCCAGAGGCAATTACAGGCTAGTAAGCCCTAACTTCAGTACCAGGCAGGATTAAGCATACCTACACCATCCCCAATTAGACACACATCTGTCAGGGATGGTCTAGGCTTAAACCTGCTGCAGCATGGAGAGCTGGGCTAGATGACCTGTTGAGGTCCCTTCCAGCCCTACATTTCCGTGCTTCTGTCACTCCTTTTCATTCTCCCTATTCATCTCTTTTAAAAGGGCCTGCCACCCTTCGGAATACAATTCACACCAGTAAAAGGTTGTGTCACTGCTTGTATTATAATCCCGAGTGCCCCAAAATGCTTCTCCTGCTTGTGCTCACTGCTGAGTGTACACGCATGCAGCCAGCATGGACACCGTGCAGTTCCAATTCAACCACTTTGAATCCAACAGCCTGCCAGCAGTTATCACAGACACGCTCTTGTCTATACCAGTCTCGGTTAATGTTAGCAAGTGACCCCAGTACACCCCCAGTCCTGAACTTTCTATCAGTTTCCTCCCCTTGTTAGTTTGATGGCCTTGTTTACTGCTTATATGTATTTTGAGGTCAACCCACATTCCTTTGTTTAGGATAAACCTGTTTAACACCCTGACCTCGGCAAGGCTGTCCGTTCTTGAACGTATGCTAGTAACATCCTACAGGGGGGATTAATAACTTTACATATAATGTTGCTGCGTACCTTTCCCCATGATGTTAATGACCACTGAGTTATTTGTTTTCAAATGTGGCATCACAAGGCATATTTTGTACAAAGATTATTGAAGTAGTGTGAAGCGTGTGAAGACAGGGGTGTTTAGTGTCACTGGGCCTCACCTAGATCTCCACTCACACCGACGCATCTGCCTGGGCCCTGTCTTAGCACTAGTGGCCTGATGGATTCCATCACCCCTGCGTGTAGGTGATCAAGCAAGATCGTCCCCTACGCAGTTGTTAGCACTTGAAAAGTGCACACCGAGGTGTCTGCCTGCTTGGAATGGAGCCTCATTCCTGAAAACCTGCCCCAGGAGACTCTCCTTATTCATATCTATCAAGGGCTAGGGCTGGGCTGTTAAGTGACAACAGGCAGTAAACTCTGTAGTGGCTCCTTGTGGTGCAGGTTGCTGCAAGGCTGGTAAGGAAAGACAGCTAAAGCCCCAGAGCTAGCTCCAACATAGTGTCATGTCCATATCTGTGGGGAGGGCTATTTGCTTCCCCTTTGCTGCAGTGATTGAGAAACCGTGATTTTCTGTCTCTGTTAAGGTTTTTCTATAGCAGCCATCTCCTTTGTTGTCCCAGCCTGGCTTGTTTCTTGATCTGAATTTTTGACATCTTCAAAGTTGCTAAAACTTGAGTTTCCAAAACTCTGTTCTGGGCTGTTTTTCATCGGTCCTTTCCCATTGTTCTCTATCTGGGCACTATATTTTCTTCTGTGGCATCTCATGCAGGCAGGTGAAATCCAGCTGCTCAGCCTGTAGGTCTTCACACTGTGTGATGGCTCCTGTTGCATCACCTGGTTGTTGTTGTGTTGCCGAGGTTTATTGATGCTCTTTAGTTATGTACTGACAGCGGGACAGAGCCGTCATTGGCTGGCTGGCCGGCCCAGCACAAGTCCCCTTTGTGCTCCGGGGCTGTTCCATTTGATGCTAACTCAGTTCTCTCAGCAGCCAGCCCTACAAGCCCCAGCACAGACAATGAGCTCTGAAATTCATAGATTAACAGATTCCAAGGCCAGAAGGGACCACTCTGATCCTCTAGTCTGACCTCCTGTATAACGCAGCTCACAAAACTTCCCCCAAATAATTCCTGGAGCAGATCTTTTAGAACAACATCCGCTTTTGATTTAAGGGCTATCTGTATCTCTGGTATTTATCATGCTTTCTCCCCTCCCCCCAAGTTCTGATTGGCTCAGCTCTCAAATGGTGAATGCCTGGGGGACCGGCAAGGCTCCTTACCCACAGTGAAACCTTCGAGCATGTCTAATAACCACCACATCCTTTTTCTGGATGCTTCTGGGCCCTTCTCGCTGAGCTGACAGGCACATGTGCAGAAGCACAGACTAGTCCCACTAAAGTCTATGTCCCCTCTCCAATGCTTCTCTCCTGTTCCTTGGCTCAAAAAATAATAATCAAATGCTGCAAAAGAAGCCTGTGCAGCAAATATGTCCAAGGCCCTTGCATGTCACAGGGATGGGCATGGCGCAGACATTTAGACAGAGCAACATTGGAGAGTAGGGATGTGTGATCCTTGGAAGAGCGAGAGCTTCAGTGCACACAAGCCATCCAAAGTAGCATCACTTACCACAAGCATCTTATGGAAATCTGTATAGTCTGCAAAACTCAGCAGACCTCTCCACAGGATGCAACCTCCCCTGCTACCCTCCACCTGTATTTTTAGCACTTCCATTTGTTTCCTCAGGCATCTGATTTACTGTGCGTTCAGTCATTGGCCTCCCATCAGAGACTGCCAAAGGTGTCATCAGCTCCCAACAAGGAGGACAGCTACAGTGCTGATGCCACTAGGGACTGAAGTGAAGCAAGTGATGTGCTTCATCTAGACCAAAAGGGGACTGACTTCCCAGTGTGGCAAAGTGATCCTAAGCTCTCCCTTACGTAGCGGGTGCTGGGAAGGTACCTACCGGTTTGTAAATAGTCACAGTACTGTAGAATCCTCTGAGCTCTCATATAATTTATTGTGTCAATTAGATCCTCATGCGCTTGTCATTCGACTGATCAAAGCACAAAGCTCTGTGTGCTTTTCCCTAGTGGTGTTTTAGGGGGCAAGGGATAATAAGAGGATAGACATAGCACAATAAAAACAGAGTGGATTTTCTGCCTGAGTGGCCAGCTCATCTGAATGCAGGGGAAAGCTGCTGTGGGGGCAGGTTTGTGTGCGCAGATGAATGCCAGGGTGGCCCCTATAACTAGCAGCCAAACTAAGACAATAATTCATAGATCCCAAGGCCAGAAGGGACCATTGTGATCATCTAGTCTGATCTACTGTATAACACAGAACAGGGAACTTCCTACAATAATTCCTACAGCAGGCAGATCTTTTAGAAAAACATCCAATCTTGATTTAAAAATTGTCAGTGATGGAGAATCTGCCATGACTCTTGGTAAATTGTTCCCATGGTTAATTGCCTTTACTGTTAAAAATGTATGTCTTATTTCCAGGCTGAATTTGTCTAGCTTCAACTTCAAGCCAGTGGATCATGTTACACCTTTCTCTGCTAGCTTAAAGAGCCCATTATTAAATATTTTTTCACCACATAGATACTTATAGACTGTAATCAAGTCATCCCTTAACCTTCCCTTTGTTAAACTAAATAGATTGAACTCCTTGAGTCTGTCATTGTAAGGTAGGTTTTCTAATCCTTTAATCATTTTTGTGGCTCTTCTCTGAACCTCTCCAATTTATCAACATCCTTCTTGAATTGTGGACCTCAGAATTGGACGCAGGATTCCAGCAGTGGTCACATCAGTGCCAAATACAGACGTACAATAACCTCTCTACTCCTACTCGAGTTTCCCCAGTATATGCATCTCAGGATCACGTTAACTTCTTTGGCCACGGTATCAAAAGGCTTGGACTTTCAGAAAGTCATTACAAGGTCCCTCACCAAAGGCTCTTAAGCAAAGTAAGCAGTCATGGGATAAGAGGGAAGGTTCTCTTATGGATCAGTAACTGCTTAAAAACAGGAAAGAAAGGGTAGGAATAAATGGTCAGTTTTTAGACTGGAGAGAGGTCAATAATGATGTCCAAGGGTCTGTACTGGGACAAGTACTGTTAAACATACTCATAAATGATCTGGGAAAAGGAGTAAACAGTGAGGTGACAAAATTTGCAGACAATACAGAATTACTCAAGATACTTAAGTCCAAAGCTGACTGCAAAGAGTTATAAAGGGATCTCATGAAACTGGGTGACTGGGCAGCAAAATACCAGATGGAATTCAATGTTGATCAATGCAAAGGAATTCACATTGGAAAATATAATCCCAACTATAATACAAAATGATGGGGCCTAAATAAGCTGTTACCACTCAAGAAAGAGATCTTTGAGTCACTGTGGACAGTTCTCTGAAAACATCTGCTCAATCTGCAGTGGCAGTCAAAAAAGATAACAGAATATTAGGAACCAATAGGAAAGGGATAAATAAGACCAAAAATATCATAATACCTCTTTATAAATCCATGGTACACCCACATCTTGAATACTGTGTTGCCCCATCTGAGAAAAGGTACTTTAGAATTAGAAAAAGTACAGAGAAGGGCAACAAAAGAGTTAAGGAGTATGGAACAATTTCCATATGAGGAGAGATTAAAAAAACTGGAACTGTTCAGCTTGGAAAGTAGACAACAGAGGGATATGATAGAGGTCTATAAAATCATGAATGACACAAAGAATATTAGTAACAAAGTGTTAATTACCCCTTCACATAACCCAAGAACCAGGGGACACCCCATGAAATTAGTAGGCAGCAGGTTTAAAACAAACAGAGGGAAGTATTTCTTCACACCGTACACAATCAGCCTTTGGAACTCATTGCCAGTGGATGTTGTGAAGGCCAAAAGTATAATTGGGCTAAAAAAGGAATTAGATAAATTCATGGAGGATAGATCCATCAATGGCCATTTTCAAAGATGGTCAGGGGGACAACCTCATGCTCTGGGTATCCCTGACGTTTGACTGCCTGAAGCTGGCACTGTATGACAGGGGATGGATCACTCAACAGTTGCCCTGTTCTGTTCATTCCCTCTGAAGTATCTGGCACTGCCCACTGTCAGAAGACAGGATACTGGGTTAGAAGGGCAATTGGTCTGACCCATTTTGGCCATTCTTAGGTTCTTATGCCACACTGGGAGCTCATGTACGGCTGATTATCTACCATGACCCCCCAAAATCTTTTTTCAGACTCACTGCTTCCCACTCTGTATGTATGGCCTAGATTCTTTGTTCCTAGACACATACATTTACATTTAGCCTTATTAAAACACACATTGTTTGCTTGTGCCCAGTGTTCCAAGCAATCCACATCGTTCTGAATCAGTGACCTGCCCCCCTCGTTATTTACCCCTCCCCCAATTTTGTATCATCTGCACATTTGATTAGTGATTATTTTATGTTTTCTACCAGGGCATTGATAAAAATGTTAAATAGCATAGGGCCACACAAGAAGTCTGTTTCCAATGTGAGACCCCACTGGAAACAGACATTGTGCCACACAAGATGTTGAGCAGTGAAATATTTGCCCCTTTGAAATCAATGACAAAATTCTCATTGACTTCAGTGGTGCCAGGATTTCACCTGGTGTGTTTAGGCCAAGAACAATTCATGGAAACCTACAATGCAGGCAGTGGTTGCTCTGATATTTAACACAGATGTGGGGCCCATGGATAGTGCTGTTTCTAGCATGTGTTGTTCCATTGATTGTTCCATCTTGGGTTTCAACAGAGGGAGCTAGAATGATGATGCAGCACTGATCATCAATGCTGGAGCATTGCATCCTGGGACCTGGAGCCTTCCCAGGTTGTTATAAAGATGAGAGTGGTTGCAGGAGGCTGCTTCAAAGTAGGTGTGGCCCTCTGACTGCTAGCAAATTGCCAGTGCTGCTTTCAGTTTCTTAAACTGTATGCCTCCCTGGTCTAGGCGAGGTGGGCATCACACTGTGTTATTAGGAATCCTGTGTGTCTTGAGACTTTTAGGTCTGCGTAACAAGCTTCTTAGCCTCTAACTTTAAATTCCTCAATGTCTGTCAACATGGAAGAGTGTCGCTGCAATGGAGAATATTTTTATGAATCCATTTAAGCCGTTGTATCCCTGTTTCCCAACAACCCACTGGAAAATCACTGGGTTGTGGTTGATTCAGGTTGTAGCTTGCAGCTGTCTTCCAATAAATTCAACCTTTCTAAAGCCTTCATTCTGTTCAGTCCTTTAAATCCTGCTGGCAAATCCACCCTTTCTCCTTGCTCATGGTTAACTTCTCCGATATACACGCTCTGCATAGTTTAGTTGAGAGGCTTCACTGTAAATTGGGTTGAGTCAAGTCGTTCGACTTGTGACGGAAGAGAAGAGCTGAATCTAGATGTCCCACGTGAAAATAAAGTGAGTGTTCAGAGTCTACAAAAGCTCTGTAAGCCCTCTGGGGCAGATCCCTGCATCTAGCGGGTCTGTTCACCCCCAACCAAAATCCAGCATGTGTAACCCACACATCTCCTGGGTGTGGGGTTCTGTCCCATCTAGTGGCACGGAGACCACTTAGACAGTTAAATGAGTCTGCTCTACAGCCTTAACTAAGAGCCAGTTGGCTTTTAGTTCATGCAGTAGAGGCTCATGCACTAAGCTGCAGAGGTCCCAGGTTCAATCCCGCCCGCTGATGACCAGGGTCTGTCAGCGTTACACATCCACTCTCTCTGGCAAGGATCTCTCTGAGAACAACCAGCATGTGTTTCCTGGGCTTTGAATTACCTGTCTGCAACATACATTCTCTGTGGCTGTTCTAACCTAAATTGCCTAACGGGAAGCTTGAAACACAGGTGTGCACATGCACATACACATGTCAATGAAGAGGGAGGAGTTCCAGATTCCTGGTCCCTTAAAGATCCCAGTTTCTGTCTTCAGAACGTCTTAGAATCATTTCACGTGAAGCCTGATGCTAAGTGGTTCTACAAATGCCACTTTTAAATATAGGATAGCTGGGGAATATTTCCGTATCTTTGGCACCGCTTTGAAAGAAGAGACTGGAGGATTATTTAGGCTCTGACTTGCCTCTCTAAAAAGTTTTGCTGCTTTATAAAGAAACAAAAGAGGAATCTTCAGTTAATAATGGAATCACATAGCCATGTAGATTAAGCGAGTTTTGTTCAACTAGAAAGAAAGAGATTCATTTCTTTCTGGTCTCAGAATAGGAATGTATCAACTGTACCTTATCTCTTGCCTACAGCTTTGTATCTCTTGGCCTTTCTTTTGGCGTTAATCACATCTTTTGAATCAATTCTTTTCAAATAATTTGAAGCTATTTCAAATGAACTTCATTTATGGATTGTGCCAGGTATATGTCTGAATTTGGAAATGTTGTTTTTAACGGGAAAGGCACAAACAGCCACAGGTCATTTAAGGTGAAAATTTATAGGAAGGTCCTTAGCTTTTGTCATAGGCTTGCTCCGTCAAGAGATGTTCATGATGTTGAGAACCAGCAATGTTAAAATATTGTCCATAACCACACTATTGAGAAACAGTATAATATAGTTGCTGGAGCACCAGGTTTCAGCTATTGGGCACCAGTCTCATTCCTGCTACTGATGTCTTGGATAGACTTGGGGAAATGGCAACATTTTCAAGTATCCACATATGTTGGGAGGCTACAGTTTTGGATGCCGGACCTCAGACACTTCCGATCTGACTTTCAGAAAGTATGGAGCACCCGCAACTCCTGTCGAAGTTAATGGAAGCTGCAGGGGCTGAATGCTTCTGATAATCAGGGCCAAGATGTCTCAAACTGGGTAACCAAAACAAGATGGTCCTTCTGACAAAGCTGTCTTCAGCCTTTTGGTCTCAGTTTCCTTCTCTATAAAATGGGAATAATAATAATATTCATTTACCTACTTTATAGGAGGGTTGCAGGCCTTAATTCATTAATGTCTGTAAAGTGCTTTATGTATGCAAAACGCTAGCCAGCTGCTAAGTAGCAGTTGTAGTAATGTTGAGCCTGATTCCATTCACTTCACTGTGTTTTGAAAGATTCCCATGGGTTTTTGATCAGCCCTTAGTTAGTCCTTAGCATGAACGATCACTCCAGGCACTGAAGGGGGCTGGCAAGGCAGCCACTCAGAATCGAGATGGGCCTGAATCCATGCTTTTGAACTGAGGAAATCCGTGTTCATCAGCTCACTGTTTGTTTAACAGGCTATTCTGGTTAGACTCAAAGGGCAAAGCAAAATTAGGTGAGATACACATCCCCATTGGTGCTCCTGACAACTTCTTAGCTGCCCCCTAACTGCTAAAGAAGAGTTAGAGTCTTAGACAACGGGAAGGGGAGGTCATGTGCTCTAAGCCAGTGGTTCTCAAACTAGGGCTGCTGCTTGTTCAGGGAAAGCCCCTGGTGGGCTGGGCCAGTTTGTTTACCTGCTGCATCCGCAGGTTCGGCCGATCGCGGCTCCCACTGGCCATGGTTCGCCGCTTCAGGCCAATAGGGGCTGCGAGAAGCGGCACAGGTCCAGGGAGGTGCTGGCTGCCCTTCCTGCAGGACTTCTCTTCTTCCTGGATGTGCTGCTGATCCTCTGTGTGACTTAGGGCAAGTCACTTCTCTACTCTACACCTGTTTCCCCCATCTGTAAAATAGGGATAATGGCACTTTTGTCATGTGCTTTGTGATCCATGGATGGAAAACGCTAAATAGGAGCTAAGGGTGTTTATTTGCCCATGTTCCTATTACACCATGAAGAGCAATAGGTCTCTTTTATGCTTGATAGCAACTTTGCAGGAATTTGTCTCCTTTCTTTTTCATTTCATTTTTTATCCTTATAACAGCCCCTGGGGACAGCACTTCCCAGCTCTAGCACATCCTGGAGAAATCTCTCGTTTGCCTCCACCTTGCTGCTCAGGAGGGTTTGCGTGTGTGCAGCTGATGCATGAGGCTCCACAATCACGCCACGTCCCCTTCTTTTGGTTCTCTGGCCACTTTGCAGAATGCTCTGTGCTAGTTTCCTTGACCTCCCAACTGAATGGGGAATGATCTGGGTGAAACAAAGTTGCATTCCTCAATGTTTGGGCAAGCTGCCTCTGCTCAACCAACAATAGATTGTCAGAAAAAGTGTCTGTTCTCTGTGTCAAAGGAGAGGAGATCAGTTCTGTGCAATGGTTATAGTTTAGAAGGGCCTAAAATGCTGTGGTTGGACCAGTCGCCTAGGAACGGGGATGCCTGGGTTCATTCCTGGCTCTTGCTGTGTTACTTTGAGCAAGTCATGGATGGCCAGACTACACACTACCCTTACTCTGAGAGTGGTAGTATTGACAAAGTACTTGCTGAGTAATGTACTTACTCCACGTGAGTAAAGGTAATAGCAGAATAAAGCCCTCGTTCTTTCTGCTAAAATGTTGTTCTCCCAAAGTATTGTAAATCTAGAGTATCTTTGTTGATTTCAAGGAGGCCGCTCAGGGTGTTAGATCTATCCAGAATCTGGTCTGCTGGGTCTCAGTTTATCCCTGTATTACTAGTGTGTAATTATAACCCCTTCTCAGGACTGTTGTGAGGCTTAATTAGCTTACATGTGTAAAGCGCTTTGAACTCCTTGGATGAAGGGTGCTTCAGAAGAGCCAAATGTTAGGATCCATCTTGATCATTCTATTCATACCTATTTTTATCAAGACACCAAAAACTTTTGAGGACATTAGAATGGACTGGGTTATTGTTGGTATTAATCCTTGACAAAGGTCTAAATCCTGGTAGGAGATCATCCACTGGGGCCCCTTCTTGATACTCTTGCTTGTGCCCAGAATAATTCAGAAGTTCATAGAGTAAAACTGAGCTTCTGAGTACGTTCATGAACAAAGAATGATAAAGCAGTATGGACAGAGAGGGAAACCTAGGGCTGGATCATTTCTGCTGTAAACCAGCATAGCTCCACTGGACTATATCGATGTATAGTAGTGGAGAATCTGGCCCATGGTTTCTAAGAGTGTGATCCAAAACTCACTGATGTCCGTGGGCTTTGGATCGTCTCCTATTTTGGGCCCTGGCTCCCAGCAGGTGTTCATGTTGTTCCGTTGGTTACAGCTGTTAACTAGATTGGTAGCCGAAGAACTCAATACAAGAACGTGCCCGTTCAAATGGTGGGTTCCTCTGTCCCCTGAATGTGAAAGAGTCCAAAGAGACTCCCCCTGCCACAGACAGAAATGCCGATTAAAAACATGACATTTGAACTATTCTGACAATGCTGCTGCTTTTGTTTTATTGTCTTTGAACACCGTCTTCTGATTCCGTTGTCATGGTCTAGATGAGGATCACCCAGAAGATGTTTACCAAGAAAACAAGCAAATCTGCATTTATGTACTGTGGCTGTGGCAATAGGCAGCCAAAAGGAAATGTAGGCTGATATTTTTAGTCTTTTCAGGTTTGCTCCTCTTTAGCTGACCCCTGGCTACATCACTGCATGTCTCACTAGTTTCTCAGACCATGATGATCCTGTGGGTGTATTTGATTGCAAGCACATGTACACATGGGTTTTTCTTGCTGCAAGCAGCAGCCTGCACAGTAATCTTCTGACAGCTGATGGGACCCAAAGGGAAGGAATACCCTCATTACACAGAGCCATCATGGGATTATTTCACATTGACTAGTGGAACAAGAGCTGAATTCTGAGCTACAGGAATTCACGTCTTGGAAAGATCCATGCCGTTTTCCTGCCCAATTGCAGTGGCTGCAGGAGAAGCAGTCAGCAATGAATCCATCCCAGGTTTTACATCAGACCACACACAGGTGCTGGGGCAGGACACCTAAGGAGATTAAGCCTATGTCTACACTGGAGTTGGAAGGTACAGTTTCCAGCTTGGGCAGACACACCGACACTAGCTCTGATCGAGCTAGTGCACTAAAAAGAGCAGGGAGCTGCTGCAGTGCAGGTGGCCAGATGGGCTAGCTGACCGGATACCTACCAAAGGTTGCAGATGGGATTGTACTCGGGGTGGTTTGCCCCTCCCACCCCTCATGCTGCCGCGGCTACACTCCTATTTTTAGGGTGATAGCTCAGTCAAATTACACCTTCCAGTTCCAGGGTCAACACACCTGGAGTGAGTTTCCGGTAGATGACCATCCACACTGGATTTATCCAAGAAACTGGATTATTCTTTAACAATAAATCTAAGCCGTGGTCTACACCAGAAATTTATGCTGGTATAACTGCATCCTGCAGGGCAATCCACACCCCTGAGCGACGCTATTATAGAGACTGAACTCCCAGCGAAGGCAGCGCTATTCCTGTCGGGTGGACTTGTGCCGTTGTCATAGCTACCGTCTCTCAGCTAGGTGGAGTGCCTACGCCAATGGGAGACATTCTCTCATTGGCATAGGGAGCATCTTCTGTAAACCCTTTGTGTAAACTAACTGTAGCTGGCTGACAATTTTGTGATGGAGAATGCCGATTACCCAGCTCCCCAGTTAGCCAGCTCCCCTCCTGGTGAGGTCCCTGGCTCCTCGGGCTCTCTGTTTTTTTAAAGGTGCCAGTATCACTTCTGGAAGCAATCAGTGTCCCACCCCACCATCTCGCTGATCTGTTTCAAACTTCTTCTGGAGGGGCTGTAGCTAGGGGAGAAGATTGTTCAGCCTCCAACTCCACTGAAAGCTTGGCCTGCCTGCCAAGGCTGTCAGTTGTAGTAGCGGTGGCATTTGAGCTGGGAGCGCCAGTCAATTGGGAAATGGTTGGAGATAACCCAGTTCATTTTGCCACTGAGCATCCCTGGCTTGGCAGCAGCTTTCACTCATGGCTGACTTAACCTGGAGTTCAGCTGATGTTAGAGATGAAAGGCTGAACATCCATTTACTCATCCCCTGAGCCATCTGGTCCTTGCTGTAGTCTTTTGTTTTACTAACAGTGAAACCTGACACACAAAGTCAATAGTATTACTGATATTTTACAGAGAGAGACTGAGTGAAAGACAGGGGAAAGGCCTGAAGACAATGGGAATCTTTATGTTTGACCTCAGGGAATGTTGGATTGGGTCCTAAATTCCAGATTTTTAAAGGTATTGAGGTATTTGCAGTGCCTAAGTCTCATTTTTAAAAGGGAGTTAAACACTCAAGGGCTTAAATTAGTGGGATTTTATCTCTTAAGTGCCTAAATCCCGTTTGGAAATGAGACTCAAAGTCCTGAATCAGTTGGGTGTTGCCACACTGAGGTCAGCAATGTCTAAATAGCTTTTAAAATCTGGGCCTAAAGGACTCGTTTAAGATCACACAGGAACTCAGTGGCAGAGCTGGAAAAAGCACCTGATTCTCACACCTGTGCATTAGCCACTAGTCATGCTTCCTCTGCGTAGTGTTTTTAAGATACAGCTGGCCACTCGGAAAAGGATTAAGGAAGACAGCATGTTTTAAAACTCCCTTTTTACATATTTACCTAATTCTGTCAATAGTCTGCTCTTCAGAACCCTGTGTATATATTGACCTAATTTTTTCAAGTGGAAATGAAGTATTCATTCAAAGGGAAATATCATGGCACACTAGGTAAATACGCAAGCCACAGATTTAGGTATGTAGATCAGCTTTCAATAAAGGAAAAGGAAAAACATGACAATTATATACTGTGATCTCTAGCTTGCAGGCAGCATAAGTTACTGTTGTTAAAAAATCATCTCTGTGGCATCGTAAATATACACAGTATTTTAATATCTCGCCTCACGGACCATTCCCTGCCCCCAAAGAAATTGCAATGAGATTATGGGTATACCTGCACCATAGCTGCTATTGTGCCATAGCTCAGGGGCTGCAGCTGTGCCACTGTAGCCCAGTAGCGCTAAGACTTCCTATGTCATTGGAAGGGGTTTTCCAACAATATAGTTAATCCACCTCTCTGAGAAGTTGTTGCTAGGTTGACAGAAGACTTCTTGCACTGACTTAGACACGTCTACACCAGGGGTTAGTTTGACCTAACTATGACGCTCGGGTGGTAACATTTTTTTACATCCCCCAGTGACACAGACGCCATGGGTGCTCCGGGGCTGGCATGGGGAAGGCAGCCAAGCTCCCCGTCCCACCTCTGCCTTCTCCCCTGAGCATGTTGCGTCCCTGCTCCTCCACCTACCTCCCGGTGCTTCCCGCCCGGCTGCCACCAAACAGCTGTTTGGCCGCTCCAGGAAGGGGGCAAGAGGAGTGGGAATGTGGCACACTCAGGGAGGAGGCAGGGAAGAGGCAAGGCGGGAATTTGGGGAAGGAGTTGGGATCGGGGCAGGGAGGGGGCGGAGTTGGGGCAGGGACTTTCGGGAAGAGGTTGGAATGGGGGTGGGGCAGGGCAGGGTCTCATGGAAGGGGTGGAGTCGGGGTGGGGCCCGGGGCAGAGGAGGATCGAGCACTCACCAGTGGGAGCAGAAGTCAGCACCTATGCCCAGTGGTGCAGCTGGAGCCATCTAATTTTTAAGTGTAGACAAAGGGCAAATCTACACTACAAAATGAAGTCAAACTAAGTTTCATCGATGTACAGTCATTGTAGTAGTTGAAACAGATTTATATATCCACACTATGCTCCTAGTATCAGCCGTGTGTATCCTCATCAGGAGTGCTTGCACCGATTTAACTAATGGCTCATCAGCCTTGTTGACACCCGACTAAGGCATAAGAACATAAGAATGGCCATACTGGGTCAGATCAAAGGTCCATCCATCCCAATATCCTGTCTACCAATGCCAGGTGCCCCAGAGGGAGTGAACCTAACAAATAATGATCAAGTAATCTCTCTCCTGCCATCCATCTCCACCCGCTGAGAAACAGAGGCTAGGGACACCATTCCTTACCCATCCTGGCTAATAGCCATTAATGGACTTAACCTCCATGAATTTATCCAGTTCGCTTTTAAACCCTGTTATAGTCCTAGCCTTCACAACCTCCTCAGGCAAGGAGTTCCACAAGTTGACTGTGCGCTGTGTGAAGAAGAACTTCGTTTTATTTGGTTTAAACCTGCTGCCCATTAATTTTATTTGGTGGTCCTTAGTTCTTATATTATGAGAACAAGTAAATAACTTTTCCTTATTCACTTTCTCCACATCACTCATGATTTTATACACCTCTATCATATCCCCCCTTAGTCTCCTCTTTTCCAAGTTGAAAAGTCCTAGCCTCTTTAATCTCTCCTCATATGGGACTCGTTCCAAACCCCTAATCATTTTAGTTGCTCTTCTCTGAACCTTTTCTAGTGCCAGTATATCTTTTTTGAGATGAGGAGACCACATCTGTACTCAGTATTCAAGATATTGATATACCATGGATTTATAATAAGGGCAATAAGATATTCTCCATCTTATTCTCTATCTTTTTTTTAATGATTCCCAACATCCTGTTTGCTTTTTTGACTGCCAGTGTGGGGCATCGTGGGACAGTTTCTGAAAGGCAGCAACCGTTGATGTAAGCAATGCAGTGTCTACACTGACACTGCGTCAACATAGCTACATCGACATAAGTGCAACACCTCTCACGGAGGTGGAGTTATTAAGCCAGTGTAGTGGGCGAGTTACATAGGTGGGAGCTACTTTTTAGTATAGACACTTACAGAGAGAGGTTGATATAAGCTGCCTTATGTCAACCTAACTCTATAGTGTAGACCAGGCCCAAGCCCTACACAAGAGAGGACATTAGAGAAGAGTTTAGGTGAGAGAGGATGAGAGGATTAATGATGATGAGAAAAAGGGAGTTAACCTGAGAAGTGACGTGATAATTTACCCCAAAGAACAGCACTTACAATACCATACACAGAAAGCAGTTGTTAGCTCAAAGAATTCACTAGCTCTCCCAGTTTATAAACTGTGCTGGAAAATAGTGATGTGGGAAACTAATTGGCATACTTTGCCAGTGGAGCCAGTAAATAGCATAAGATGACAGAAAAAATCTGCAGGTCAAATTTTTCTGCAAATAAAAATATTTACTTTACTTTATCGTTTTGTTAAGATTGTGAGATCAGCTACTAAACGACTCTTCCCGCCTTCAAGTCTCACCTGTCTCCTTTTGCCTACAAAACACTTGGCAATAGCTAGGCAGCGGGCAGGCGATGACTGCTGCTCATCACACTGCTAGGCTCATCCTCTCCTTGTCACATTGGCTGTTCCCAGCTTGTGAGTTGTGTTGAGTTGTTTTCTCTTGACGTTTCTCTGACTGTTATGTGGTTTGTACAGCACCTTGCACAATGAGATCCTGATCCCCCAGTGAGGCTTGGAGGTGCTACAGCAATAGAAATAATGAACAAACTTAGGAATTTCACCTAAATCAATAAGGTGCTGGTAATGTTAACACAACTCTGTGTGTGTGTGTGAGAGAGAGAGAGAGAGAGAGAGAATATTCATCCAACTCTTTATTCCTTTGTTAAATGTAAACTTTCGTGCAATATACTTAGCTATTACCGTATCCTATAAAATATACAGGACAAAGGGTCTCTGATTCTTTACCTGGTCCATTTTCCTTACTATTATATAAATCCTAGTATGCAGTCTGGCCCAGTAAAAACTGCTGGAACAATCTTAATATTAAGAATTTCCTCTGTGTGTGTGTTTGTGTGTATATATACTGTATATATATTTTTTAGTTGCTTGAGCTCACAACTGTAATTCTGGGGAGCTGAGGCAGTGAATTGTCATTCACTAAGCACGTTATGTAAATATGGGGGAAACATCATGGGAGGGACAGGCTCAGTGTGAATTTCTAGCCTCCCATCTGAAACTCCTCGGTACCATTGTTTGTGTCAAGCCAGTCTACACTGCAATAAAAGACTCGCTGCTGGTAAGGGTCCGCTGACTCAGCCCCGCTAGCCCAACCCCCAGTAGCCTAAAAACTGCTGTGTAGATATTGAGGCTCGGGGCTCTGGGACCCTTCCCCATTGCAGGGTCCCAGAGCTTGGGCTCCAGCCCAAGCCTGAACTTCTACAAAGCAATTTTACAGCCCCACAGCCCGAGACCCGTGAGCCCTATTCAGTTGATCCCAACCAGCAATGGGTGTTTAGCTGCTGTACAGACATACCCGGAGTGAACAAGAAAACATAAGTGCTGGTAGTGGAGCATAATCAGATAGCTAGGGCTGTTTAAGACAGACAGGAGCAAAGCTGCCTGAGTTAAGTCATATTTCTTTGGCCACCATTAGGTTACTCAGCTATTTCTTCTAAACAGTCATAAAAAGACACTTGGTTCAATCTGTTTTATCTTTTTTACTTGGCCCAGGGGAGTGTCTTTAGCTATAAATGTGCCATGGAGAATGGATGGGCTGATAATTTACTGACAGTCAATCTCTCTCTCTCTGCCCTTTCTGTAGGTGTCAAGCACACCTCCTGAGTGCACCATCATGCTGACGATCGAACATGAGCGTGAGAAATGCCTGGCGGACTCCAGCCTGGACAATCAGACAGTAGGTAAGGGATGGATCTTTGCAGACTTCACATGCAGAGAGCTGGGCAATGACCTGCTCACTGAGTCCTTCCTACTACATATCCTGCTCCTCTCTGGGAGCTGGAAAACCCAAAACTCTTGAGTTCAACTCAACTCCACAACTTCCACGTTTATGTTGGGCTGAGTCTTGGCCATTCGCTGTGTCTGTTATCTTGCACCCCCGCCCCACCTCAGGGGGAAGGGGAGAGGCAGGGGTATGAGTCCTCCCCTTTTTCGGTATCCTCTCTGGCTAGTGCTGGAGGGAACAGCTCCTGTGCTCCTCAGGGTGCACAGAATGCCAGAACTGCTATTCCAAGTGACCCCTGTGCAGCCGTCAGAGGTGACGCATTGGGGGCATACAGGGTCACATGGCCCCCTAGATTTCTTGGGCTGCTTCGCACTGGGACCCCCAGCAGCGAGGAGGCAGCGGCTCCCCCTGGCAGCAGCACTTATGTGTCTGTGAAGCACAAGGAGGGAGGAAGCGACAGGGTGGCTGGCTGAGTTCCTCCCCCTCGTCTCACGACATGGGGCTGCTTCTCCTTCCCTGCTGCTAGAGTCCTGGTGCTTCCCATGGCCTGCTTTGCAGACCACCCACTAACATGAGTCGAGGGCTGGAGGCAGAGGCTATGAGTGGAGCAGTCACATGCCCACCCAGAGCCTTTCAATTGTGCCCGCCCACCATCCGCAGTTAACGTGTCACCTCTGGCAGCCATGCAATTTCTTGTATGCCCTGTACACATGACCTGAGCGTAGATCAGCCTGGTCCATAGGCACCAACTTTCCCTGGCGTCAGTAGATGCTTGGAGCCCCGCTGCCCCAACCCCACCCCTTCCCTGCCCTGCCCCCATTCCAACCCCTTCCCCAAAGTCCCCACCCCAACTCCACCCCCTCCCTGTCTCTGTTCTGACTCCTTCTCCAAATCCCTGCCTTGGCCCCACCTCTTCCCTGAGTGCGCCGCATTCCCCCCCCTTCCCCTCCCCCTCCCTCTGCTTGCTGTGCGAATCAGCTGTTTCGCGGTGGCAAGCACTGGGAGCTAGGGGGGAAGAGTGGGCATGCGGTGTGCTCAGGGGAGCAGGTGGAGGTGGAGGTGAGCTGGGGTGGGCAGGGAGCTGCTGGTGGGTGCAGAGCCCTGGAGCAGCCACGGAGTCCGGCGTCTATGGCCTGGCCTAGAAACTATGCACACAGTGAAATCCATTGTGGTGTGGAGTTTGATTATATTGGCCTCACCCAGTACTCTAGCAGTGTCCTTACAGCAGCAGGAGACGGTCGAGCGTGTTTAACTTGCCCTCCTGGAGTGCCTCTCTCAAGTCACAGAACCTGTTCTCTTGATGAAAGGAGGCGTAAAGAGCAGTGATGTACATGCCCACAATGGCAGTGAACAATCTGATCATTGTGGAGGGATGAGGAGTGGAAAGGAGTGTCCGGGGCATGGAATTCGCTTCCCACCTCCTGTTGTGTGTCTGTCAGAGCCCATGAACTCATCAGAGTGTCGGTAACGCTCCAGGCTCGCTGTGCTTTGCTGCTGAGGCTGCCAACCAAAACTCTGCTGTGCCTACTGAAAACCCCTTTCTGTCTCGCTCTCTGGGCATTGCCCTGAGTTAGGCTAAAGACAGAATGTGGCATTCTGCACATTGATTTCCTACTTATATAATCATGTACAAATGCCAAGGTCACCCCTGGTGTAGCTCCATTGAATTCGGGAAAGGATTTGGAGTCTGCTGACACCCGCTCAGGTTTTTGTAACCCACGCACCTCCTGGGTGTGGTGTTTTGTTCACTCTAATGGCACCCAGACCACTGAGAGATTAATGAGTCTGCTACAGCCTGAGCTAAGGGCCATGTGGCTTTTAACTCATGCAGTAGCGGCTCATGCATTAAGCTTCAGAGGTCCCAGGTTCAATCCCACCTGCCAACCGGGGTCTGTTGGTGTTACATTTTCATTAATATTACAGTGCCACAACCTAGGTAAGCTCCATACTGAGCATGGTACATGGATCACATTGCACCCCTTTAATGTCCATTGTTATTAGCAAGTGTCTAAATGAATTCTGTTGTTTCATGGTGCCACATTAAACTACTGGCTTGAAACAAATCTATATTTCTGCAGGGACTTCAGCTGATTTCGCTAAGTGGGACGGCTTCCGAGGTCGCAGTGCATGTGCAGTCTGGAGTGTCTTTGGCTAGGAAGCAGCCGGGTGTTTGCATGAGTTCCGTGTGCCGTAGCTGTGTGTGTGTGTGAATACACGTGCAATGTTGCCAGGCCTGATCGCTAGGAAAGCTGGCCCAGGAACTGATTTTCTGGTTTGCTGGCTGGTCTGAAAAATCCAAAAACATTTTGGGTCAGGTCGAACAAAACGTTCCAGGTGTTTTGAATAAAAGCAAAGGAAATGAAGGGCTAGATTCACAAAACTCTGCTGGGGGAATGCCGCCTGCACCTTTGGCTCCATGATTATAGCCTAGGAGTAGAGAGATGTTGGTTCAAGTCTGTACTGTAGAGCAGGGATTTGAAGATGGATCTCCTAGTGGCTCTCAACCTTTCCAGACTAGTGTACTCCTTGCAGGAGTCTGATTTGTCTTGCATACCCCAGGTTTCACCTCACTTAGAAACTACTTGCTTGCAAAATCAGACATGAAAATAGAAAAGTCTCACAGCCACACTGTTACTGAAACATTGCTGACTTTCTCATTTTTACCATATAATTATAAAGTAAATCAACTGGAATATAAATATTGTACTTACATTTCAGTGTGTGGTATATAGAGCAGTATAAACAACTCTTTGTCTGTATGAAATTTTAGTTTGTACTGACTTTGCCAGTGCTTTTTACGTAGCTTGTTGTAAAAGTAGGCAAATCTCTAGATGAGTTGATGTACCCCTGGAAGACCTCTGAGTACCCCCAGGGATACGTGTACCCCTGGTTGAGAATCACTGTTCTGTGTTGTAGGTAAGTACCCTACACAGCAGGCTATAGGCTACTCTGAAGTGGGGGCAAGGAAACGCTCTCATTTTTTCCTGTTGAAGCTGTTCCACTTGGTCTGAAATACTTGTAGTCATTGAGCAAGCAAGAGAATGCCTCTATTGCCTGGGAGCGAGGGCACCTACCCACAATCCTAATCCCTGTCCCTGTGTCACTGAATATTTAAGCATGCAGCTTATGTATCCCTGTCAAGTGTCTAGCCTTGTGTGTGTGCGTGTCAGCATTTAGCGTGCAGTGTGCGAGCACAGGTGGCAGAAAAGCGACTCTTCTAGGTTGGTGCTAAGCTATTGCATCAGTTATGTAACTGAAAGCAGTACTGGAAAAACTGGCTATGTGTGTATGAGAGCGAGCGAGCGAGCTGGGGAGAGAGATCTGAAGCAGCAACCACTAAGTACAGCAGCATTCCCATATATTAAAATGATTACTGTTTCCACTAGACAAAGCTGCCAGAAAAATCCTAGCACATAACATCTCTGTTAAACCTGTCACGAGATGGCTCCATAGCTAGCAGGATTCTGGCACATGGGAAGGGGAGAACAAAAAGCGAATAAGGCCCCCTGCCACCTTTAATAGAAAACATTGATTTATGAGTGGGTTTGTGTGTTATCTATCTTCTGCACACTCTGCATCCTGTTGGCAGAAAGAAAATCCGCTGTGGTTAAACAACTAATTTATTATCCTTTCTAATTAAATGAGTGGAATTAAAAACACACATGATCAGTGGGAAACTGGAAGTAACAGTGGATAGAGGAGCCATTATCAGCATATTGATGAAAGGGGATTAATCTGTTTGACTTGTTAGATTAAGCCAGTGGCAAATGATTAATCAAGAACACCCTGTGGTGGCACTTTTATTGATCACTACCGCTTACCTCTAGATGTCCAAGTAGTTTTCCACTAAGAAGCAATCAGTGCTGCATTAATATGCTGCTGGATGGCCAGGCATTATGCTGAGGAGAGTGAGGGGGGGTTATATTGGTAGAAGTGAAGTGATAGCTGGGTTTCTGTTCAAATTCCCCGCCCCTGTATTTTCAGAGCTCGTGGCAGGTGCCTAATTGTCAGTCCTGGCAGCAAAAGTCCTCTAGGTTTCCGGAGAACAGGTACAGAATGGACCAGAGCAGAGCACCAATGTCCCTCATTCCTAAGTGGAAAGACCACCCTAAAAACAGAGAGAACCAATCTGTTTCCATTAGGGCATGTCTACACTGCAGTTGGAAGGTGTGACTGCAGCAAGGGTAGACATACCTGAGAGATTTTTTCATGCACCTCTTAGGAAAACATTCCCCACTTTATGAAGTGTCCTGTGTTACACTTGCTGGTCCTCTAGGCACTGATCCAAGCTAGCTCAGGTGTGTCACACCTCCTGACTGCAGTGCAGACACATCCCAAGTCTCACAGCCAGTAAAGGCACGCAGAGCTAATTGTGATTGTACCCTGAGGCTTATGTAAAAAGGACTTATGTAGAAGTGCCAAGTGCACCATTACAGAAGTACTTATAAGTACAAGTATGCCATGGAAATAGTACTTAAATATTTATTAGGGCTGTCGATTAATCACAGTTAACTCACGCGATTAACTCAAAAAAGAATCACGATTAAAAAAATGAATCACAATTAATCAGCCTTTTAATCACACTCTTAAACAATAGAATACTGATGTAATATGAATACCAATACATATGAATCTTTAACGCATCTGGCACATGAATACCTTGCAACGCCGGCTACAACAGTGCCAAGCAAACACCTGCTCCGTAGATGGTCAACTACCTAAATAATATAAGCACACAGTGGAAGAGAAGGAAAAGAGCAACAATTATTGAAAACAAAATCTCCTAAAAATAAACTTATAAATTTCCTTTCCATTGTGTGTGTGTGGGGGGGGGTATACAGACAGCATATCATTCCATAAAATGGGCATTTTTCTTCAATAACAGCATAATCTCAAACATATCATCCTGACATTGGTTCCTTCTTGGCAGAAGGATTTGTCCAGTGCTATGGAATAGACATTCCACAGGAGCAGAGCTTGGCAGTGTGGTATTAAATTCGATCAAAAGCTTAGCAGCTGTTGGATATCTGTGCAGTGGATATAGTTCATGCAATGTATCACTGAGAAATTGTCTCCCAACAAGTCTTAAGTCTGAGTTTGATGCAAATGCCACCTGATCCTCCAAGTCACAGAAATTAGTGGCGCCTTTGGATGTTGTCGCTTGATCTATATCCATTGGCAGGGTGTGTTGGCGGGGTGGGGATTGTGTCTAAAGCCAGTGGTACCTCCTAGTGGTGATGCTCAGGATTATGTGGCCCAATAGTGAGAATCAGTGGCTGCCTTGCATAGCAGCTAGAGTCTGTGGTACTGTCGTCTAGTAGCAGGGCCGGTGCAAGGAATTTTTGCACCCTAGGCTAAACTTCCACCTTGCACCCCCCACCCAGCTAACCCCGCCCCCCCACAGCAGCTAACTCAGCCCCCCACCTGGGGGCTCCCCGCAGCAGCTACTCCCCTCACCACGACAGCTAACCCCTCTCCACCCCATCCCCCCATGTCAGCTAACCCTGCCCGGGGAGACTCCCCCTGTCTCCTCACGGCAGCTAACCCCACCCAGGGAGACTCTCCCTCATCCCCACAGCAGCTAACCCTGCCTGGGGAGACTTCCCCCCTCTCCCCCGCCACAGCAGCTAACCCTGCCTGGGGAGACTTCCCCCCTCTCCCCCGCCACGGCAGCTAACCCTGCCTGGGGAGACTTCCCCCCTCTCCCCCGCCACGGCAAGCTACCCTGCTTTGGAGAGGAACTTCCTCCCCTCTTCCCCGCCACGCAGCTACCTTGCCTGGGGGAGGACTCCGCGCCCTTGCCACTGGCGCAACCCTGCCTGGGTTTCCCCCATTCCAGCTCACCTCTGGCTCCACTCTCCTCCCACTGAGCCACGCCGGTGCGTGCTTCTAATTCTCCTCCCCGTCAGGCTTGTTGGCACCGATTGCAGAGGGAGACTTTAGGAGCTGGGCTGTGTGGCTCAGCGGAGGAGGCGAGTGGATGTAGCTGGGACAAGGAGTGCTGTTCCCCTGTTGTGCCCCCCCCCATGTTTACTGCGGGCAGCCCTCCCCGCGCCCCCCCTCCCACCCAACTCACCTCTTCTCCACCTCCTTGGCTGAGGGGACTTTTAGGCGCCCCCAACCACTAGGCACCCTAGGCAGCGGCCTAGTTTGTCTAAATGGTTGCACTAGCCCTGTCTAGTAGTGTAAGTCAGTGGCTGAGGGTGGGATAACCTGGGCCTGCCTTATTCCACCAGCAAACAATGGAACGAACCATACTGAATGAATAATACATAATTATTCACCTGAGCATGTTTGGTGATATATTTGATGGCGCTTTATGCTGTCCGTGAATTGTCTTCCTTTTTGGTTTGCACAAACTGCTGCAGCAAAGTAGCTCATCAATCTTCAACAACATCCGAGGAACGTCGTCTCACTATCATCAGCAACGTGGATTTGAACTTATGATGAGGTGACGGCTCTGTGTTCTGTTACTAGGGATGCTGGACCTGCATGTTCACTGAAAATGAATGGAACTGCAGAAATAGCACCTTCCCATGGATTTTGCTGCATTCCAGAAAATAAGCTTTCCTTGGTTTTTGTTAGATGATATTTCCAGCCCTTTGGGTCCAGAAGAATGTCCACAATGTAATTTATAGTTTTGCTTCATAACTCCACTGAGTACAAATGACTGGAAGAGAGGACATCCCACCACTCATGCTAGGAAACCACTGACAGTGCTTAATTTGTTGCCAGGGCTGAGCCCTGGCACCTCTGGGCTTGGCAGTTCATAGTCCCGGCACCTCTGGGTTTGCCGCATCAGTTATGAAAGTAAAAAAAATTGCTTGAGCCCCAGTGCCTCTTTCACTACATATTATGCACTGACCACTGATGTACAAAACTGGCCAGGCACAGCCCAGTGCAGATTGCAGAACACTAGTGCAAGTGGCACAAGGGGGCATTTTTGAGGCAGCCCTGGGAAATGTGTAAAACCAAGTGTCACAAATACTCCAGCTCAGTTTTACAATCCCCAAGGAGTTTGGATAACTCAGATAAGGAAAAGAATCCAAACTAGCCAAACATTTACCATGGCAGGAAACCCTTTTTGGCTAAAGACCTGTAAATTTTTCATTTTTTATTTTTTTAAGGATTCTTTAAATTCAGTTCACTGGACATTTGTATCTCATATGAGATGCCTTTATTTTTGCAGACACCACTGCCCTGATTTTCAGAGGTGCTCGATGTGCAGTGACATTAAAACCATAAAGCTTGTTGTCCTCCAGGTCCCAGAGAGAACCAGTCAGTGTAGCATGGGAGACTTCATAAAGTGGGGAAATGCCTTGATAGCAGGCTGCATGCATAATCTCTCCTTTGAACCTGATTCGCTTTAACAGCAAGGTTACTGCACCTCATGAAAATGACTAGAGGGCTGGGGCACATGACTTACAAGGAGAGGCTGAGGGAACTGGGCTTGTTTAGTCTGTAGAATAGAAGAGTGAGGAGAGATTTGATAGCAGCCTTCAACTCCCTGAAGGGGGTTCCAAAGAGGATGGATCTAGACTGTTCTCAGTGGTAGCTGGTGACAAACAAGGAGCTCAGCTGCAGTAGGGGAGGTCTAGGTTGGATATTGGGAAACATTATTTCACTAGGAGGGTGGTGAAGCACTGGGATGGATTACCTAGGGAGGTGGTGGAATCTCCATCTTTAGAGGTTTTTAAGGCCCAGCTTGACAAAGCCCTGGCTGGGATGATTTAGTTTGTGTTGGTCTTAGTTTGAGCAGGGGATTGGACTGGATGACCTCCTGAGGTCTCTTCCAACTCTAATATTCTGTGATTCTAGCAGAGTAAAGGTGGGCACACAGGTATAACCCACGCTATGCCCCCATTACACTTCCAGAGCTGTATAAAGAGGCCTTAAGGCGCCATAGTGTCTGTACCTTTATTATTTTCTTCTGATGCAGCACTGAGCACCTGCAGCCCATACCGGCTAGTTAAGAACCAATGGGTGCTCTGAACCAGTTCAAGTCGCTGATGTTTTCTGGCTCTTTTTTTTCCATGTCATTTAAAAGGCTCTTTGTTGGATATCAGTACATTAGGAAATGGGTTTTGGCATGGCTCCTGCTGTCTCTTATCCACGGAGGAAATGCTATTGGATTCCACTGAACATGGGTTCCACCTAGCTATCTGGCGATAAAGCCTTTCTTCTTTGTAATCTCAAAGGTGGTTTTCCTCCCTCGAGCAGAATTTTGCTCCTTCAAAGTTACTATTACATGGGAGGCCTGATTGTGATGCAACAGACAAGATCTATAGGCTATTGATAACCATCCAGCTGAGCTCTGGGTATTACTGCTGCATGCAGCATGAGTCACCCGCCTGCTATTGCCTTAATGTGCCACACAGACACATTTTAATCCTGCTAATTTATTTATAGGTCAGTCTCAGGCTGCAGAAAGTGGTCCGTGTGCCACTACGGCGCTCGGGTGTTAGGTTCTGATGATGCATGGGAAACCAAGAGATGCAAATGCAGCAGTGCACTTGACCCACAGGGGGTGGCCTGCCACTGCTTTGTGTGCTACATAAGAACGTATAAGAATGGCCGTACTGGGTCAGACCAAAGGTCCATGCAGCCCAGTATCCTATCTTCTGACAGTGGCCAGTACCAGGTGCCCCAGAGGGACAGGTAACCATCAAGTAATCCATCACCTGTTGCCCATTCCCAGCTTCTGTGACACCTGTGCCTTCAGAGCTTCACTGCGCAAAAGCTAATTAAGGGGAAGTTGTCCTACTGTCCTTTTCTCTAGGAAATGCTTCAGTTTGTTTTTTATCAAGGCAAATAATAATATTCAATGTGGCTGCTGCTGTTTAATACAAACCAAAATGTTCATCTACCCTGGGGGATGGAAAGTACTCCATATGTTAATATATCCTACATTGACTCTTGTTATGAAGAGAGATTTCCTACTAAGTCTTTGACAGTATCCTTTTAAACTTTGCAGCTCAATTTCCTGAGGCATCACTTAAAAGTCACTTTTCATCACTTTAGAAATTCCTTTAGGAGCTTGAGAGTGAAAGCTGGCCGCATACTGATTTCTCCTCCCCCTCCCGCCACCCTTCAATTGTATGTATCATAGAGTCATAGAAATGTAGGGCTGGGAGAGACCCCGAGAAGTCACCATTCCAGCCCTCTGAGCTGAGGCAGCACCGACTAACCTGGACCATCCCTGACAGATGTTTGTCCAGCCTGTTCTTAAAAATCTCCAATGACGGGGCTTCCACAAGCTCCTTTGGAACCCTGTTCCCTTATAGTGAGAGAGTTTTTCCTAATATTTAACCTAAATCTCCTTTGCTGCAGAATAAAACCATTACTTGTCCTACCATCAGTGGACATGAAAAACAATTGATCCTTGTCCTTCTATTAACAGCCCTTAACATATTTGAAGACTGTGTCTTCAGTCTCTTTTTCTCAAGACTAAACATGCCCAGTTGTTGTTTTTTTCAACTTTTCCTCATCGGTCAGGTGTTCTAAACCTTTTTTCGTTGTTGTAACGTTCCTCTGGACTCTTTCCAATTTGGCCCCAGCTTTTGTAAAGTGAGGCACCCAGAACTGGACACAGTTCTTCAGCTCAGGTCTCAGAAATGCTGAGTAGAGTGGAACAGTTACCTCCCATGTCTTACACATGACACTTCTGTTGATGCGTCCCAGAATGATATTCACATTTTTAGCAGTTGCATCACATTGGTGACTTGTATTCAATTTGTGATCCACTATAACCCCCAGATCCTTTTCAGCAGTACACCACCTGGCTAGTTATTCCCCATTTTGTGTTTTTTTTGCATTTGATTTTTCCTTCCTAAGTGAAGTACTTAGCACTTAGCTTTGTTGAATTTCATCTTGTTGATTTCAGCCCAATTCTCCGGTTTGTTGAGGTCATTTTGAATTCTAATCCTGTCCTCCAAAGTGCTTGCAGCCCCTCCCAGGCTGGTGTCATCTGCAAAGGTTATAAGCATACTCTCCATCCACTCTATTATTCAAGTCTTTAATGAAACTATTGAATAATACTGGACCCAGGACTGACTCCTAAGGGACTCCACTAGCTAAGCCCTTGCAGTCTGACAGCATGCTCTTTGAGTATGGTCTTTCAGGCAGTTGTGCACCTAACTTTATAGTAATTCTGTGTAGACCACATTTCATTAGTTTGTGGTATTGTGTCAAAAGCATTACTAAAATCAAGATATATCACATCTGCTGCTTCCCCCATCCACTAGGCCAGTAACCCATCAAAGAAGGAAATTAGGTAGGTTTGGCATGATTTGTTCTTCACAAATCAGTGCAGGCTGTTCCTTATTACCCTATTATCCTCTACATGCTTACAAACTGATTGTTTAATTGTCAGTATCTTTCTGGGTATCTTTCTAGGCTAAAGGTAAGACATGCAACAATCCTCTTAACAAACTGGCAGGTTCATCATTGGGTGCCCGTGCTCCAACTTTGTGGACGTCAGCTCTTGCCACCTCGTATTTGGTGGCAGAGTCCTGCGCACCAGTTTGCAGTCGATCGTCACACACCAAACCGGTGGATACGCAGTTACATGCCGCCATGTGTATCCTCTCTGGCACCTTGTGTCCGACCCCACTCCCATGTCTCCCAGTTCTGAGCAATATTGCTGCTCCTCAGATCAGATGAGAGGTTGCCACTGGCAAGTTACTGGAGAAACTATGCACCAACTCGAGCCTGCCACTGCGCAATGACCTTTTTGAACCACCAGCTGCGCGTTTGTCGTCTCGTTGCCCATTATGGTCTCATCCTCCATGCCAGGATGTTAGGGTGGAAACACTCTGGCAAGAGGAGTATATATCTGTTATAATCCCCAACCAGTCCCTCATCACTGACCCTGCAATCTGCCTGCCTGGTTTTGACCTGTCCCGTCACCAGTGGTCCCTGCTGAACAGGTTCGGGACCGGGAAAGGTCTCTCTGCAGCCAAACAGTATCGCTGGGGCCTTTGGGACAGACCTTTGTGAAGCTGTGGTGCAACAGAGACGATGCATGTTGAATGCCTGCTGACTCGGTTCAGCGGTGGCCTAGAGGAACTGCATCACACCACTGACGATGCCATCGCTTGGCTAGATGACTATGCACATGCTCAATAAAATCTAGGTATTGAAGGTAGGCTGACTAGTCTATAATTCCCCAGATCCTCTTTGTACTCCTTTTAAAGACATGGAGACAATTGATCACCGTTCTCTCTTCATAACCATGCTTAGCATATGTGAAGACTGTTATTAGGTCCCCTCTCAGTCTTCTTTTCTCAAAAATATCCATTTTCCCAATAAGTCAAGTTTTCTAAACTGTTGATCATTTTTGTTGCTCTCTCTGGACTTTCTCCAGTTTGTCTGCATCTTTCTTAAAGTGTGAGACCCAGAGCTGGAAGCAGTGCTCCAGCTGAGGCCTCATCAGTGACGAGTAGGGCAGGACAATTACCTCCCGTGTCACACATACGACCTTCCTGTTAATATGCCCCAGAATATTAGCATGGTTCACATTGTTGATGGGGGTGTGGCTCTCTCCTGGGAAGTAATGCCTCTGAAAAAGACTCGGGTGGTGATTGTGGATAATCAGCTAAACATGAGCACCCAGTGCAATACAGCGGCCAAAAGAGCTCATGCAATCCTTGGATGTAGAAACAGGAGAACAGGGAGATTTTATTACCTGTGTAATTGGCACTGGGGCAACCACTGCTGAAATACTGTGACTAGTTCTGGTGTCCGCAGTTCAAGTAGGATGTTGATGATTCAGGGAGGAGCCACAATAATGACCAATAATGACTGAAAGGTTAGAAAACATGCTTTCTAGTGACTCTAAGAGCTCAGCGTGTTTAGCTTAACAAAGAGAAGGTTAAGGGGTGATTTGATCACAGTCTATGGTACCTGGACGGGGAACAGAAATTTGATAACAGAGGGCTCTCTGATCTAGCAGACCAATGTATAACAAAATCCAATGGCTGGAAGTCGAAGCTAGAACAAATCAGACTGGAAACAAGGTGCAGTTTTTTAACAGGGGGGGCAATTAACCACTGCAACAATTGACCAAAGGTATAGCGGATTCTCCACCACTGGCAATTTTAAAATAAAGATTGGATGTTTTCCTAGACGGTACATGCTCTGTCTCAAACAGGAATGGATAAAGAGCAGTCCTATGGCCTGGCTTAGACAGAAGCGCAGACTAGGTAATCACAATAGTCTCTTTTGGCCTCATAAACCGTGACCCTGCAGCTTGTGTCACTAGTAATAACATTACGCATAGCAGCAACGCACTTTCTCACAGTAGAGCAAGAGGAAAGTTGTCCTCATTTTGCTTTCAGAGCCTACAGAGCTGGCAAATGTCTCTTCACATGGAGCCCCCAAGGGCATGCCTGGAGGCGCTTCACAAAGCCTTTAGCGAATCGCTGCTCACTGACTTGTGTTCATTATGTAACAGTCCCAAAAACGTGAGTCCTCCCTCCTCCACTGCAGCTTACAGACAGCTTGGTTTAATTGAAATAGCAGTGCTAAAAAAATGGAGGGGATTTACCAGCGAGACAAACCAAAGCAAGCAGGACTAGGTCAGTCGACTGTGTTCTTAATCTGATTATCTCATTACTGCTAATCAATTCCCTTTCTAATCATTCATTCCTTAAGCAACATGAGAATTAGCAACGGAGCTGTGAAATCTGTTGTAAATAATTTGTCAGGCTGCTGCGCAACGTGCATTCAGACAAGCTGCGCTCTGGTCTACGATGCTGAGCAGCAAGGCACAACATCCTAAACAGAGCTTATGAGAGAGGGATGGGAGTCTTAAAAAGCTTGCCCACAGCTTGGAGATTGCTTTAATGGCCTGGAAAGCACATACTTGGGTTTGAATGAAGCGAGCAAGAAGACAGAAGGGACCATTTAAAGCTCAGAGATTAGCTGAAGTTCGAGACTAATAGCCAGAGCGAGGGGAATGTGATTTTCTGCGCTGACAGGATTCCGCGGCATCCCCTGCTTATAGCTTTTAGGTGTCGAGTCTGCCAGGTGCCAAATGCCTGGTTGTGAGGATACTTGGCTCCCATTCACTTCAGCGGGAGTTAAGTGAGTTCAGAATCCAATTGCCGGTGCTCAGCACCTCGCAGGACCAGACCACTGGTTTCCATTTTTCTTCATGAAGACCAATATTTTGAGATGCAGTTGTTTCATAGGAAAAGTGATTGGTGCTACTTCTGTTAAAGCCTGAGGGGAAATAGTGGCCCAGATTTCAAACTCCCATGCACTTACTCACTCAGGCAATACACTGTGATGTATGCATCCAAGTCAGGATTTGCAAGCTCATCTGGGTGGTACGGCATCACTGCATACAAACTCATTTCACCCGTTATATGTATTTTTGGTATGTGGGACGTACAAACTTTAACCTCATTGAAGAGCAACTTTTGTTTCCAGCTCCATGTACGTATAACCGACGTTGGCTTGCAAGGCCAGATTTGGGGCCTGGGCTGCTTTGTCAGATTTTGAAGAAATCAAGATGTGTTTTACAAGAGAAAAGGCAGCGAACATATGGAAATTAAAAATCCGACTGGGAAAAAGGTTAATGCAGTTTAAGTGAGGAGTCTGTTTATACATCACCCTCTGTTTATACTGCAGCAAGATAAGAGATAATTAATAGCTCTCTTCCTGTAAAGACTGAAGTGAATTCTCACCCTCTGAACTGGATAAGGCCTCCGAGTGTACAAAGCGGTCAGATCTGAGCTTTTTTGAGAGGGGTTGGTGGTGGATTGATAGCCCTGAGGCCGATGTCCTGCATCACGAGAACAGGTCCAGTATGCTCCTCACATACCTGCCCTATCAATGTGCTTCACCCTTGGCCTGAAGGGACCTCCTCCAAGGGACCTCCTCCATTAAAGACAGGTCATCCCAAGTCAGATGCACACTGAATGCTTCAGCCTGAAAACTTCAGCAATGCTCAAACAAAATCATAAACCCTCAGCTGTTGGCCTGCCTGCTGAGACTGTCAACAAAAGCGGGCCATCAGTGAGGGTGGCTCTGTCGAATAGTCCATTGGGAATTAGACTGTGACCATCAAACTCACTTCACATAGGCCACTGCACTTCACATAGGCCACATCAAAATGGCAACTGCTGTCAGTCACTTCTGACCTGTGTCATATTGGAACCTGGAATCTGGACCACTTAATAGTTCTCCAAGTGATCCAGGCCCCAAAAATATATTTTATAAGTTGGTAGACTGGAGTGGATTCGGTTGTCAAGAAATTCAAAGACATTAAAGTTAGCCCCTCTTTCGGATTGGCCTACCCTGATTTTGTCATGTTGCAGGAGCAGGCATCTAAAAGATTTTTGGGCCAGGAATTAGATTTTTTTTTGTTTGTACAGCACCTAGCACAGTGGGGTTCTGGTCTGTGAGTAGGGATCCTAGGTGCTACGGTGATACAGATAAACTAGTAGTTGAAAGCTCGTGCTGTCTTGAAGTCGTGTGTGTAAAAAAAGCCAAAAATAGCTGAGAACTTTAAAAATTGGACTTTAGCAAACCATGAATCACAGGGATGATTGAACCAGGTGAACTGTGGCAGCTGGGCCAGGTAATCCACCATCTATGCAACCTCCTTCATACAGCCAATTAAATTGTTGCATGCAAATTAGCAGGAGAGTAAAGATAGGTGATTGGTTGAGTTATCTCTGATATCACAATGATCTAAGACTCTTGGCATAGCATAAATACATGCCTTTTCTAGCTAAAAGCCCCATGCTGCCACACAGATGTAATTTGTAAAGACAAAATGGCTGACAGCTCTAAAATTGGACAGCAACGGGCCTTAAATCCCAGTGATGATTGAACCTGGTGATATTCTAAAAAAAAGAGCTCTCAACCATGCTTGTAGCTGTTTCCATTGCGTCACACTGACTCAACAGACATTCTAGGCTTCAGAGGGACAATTCCGGAATCTTTTATATACATAATAATGAGTGATAATAGTAATAAATTAAAGGGGAGCACGAGTTTTCCTAGAGATGGTCCTGTCAAGGTTCTTTCCCCACTCTGAACTTTAGGGTACAGATGTGGGGACCTGCATGGACACTTCTAAGCTTAATTACCAGCTTAGATCTGGTATCGCTGCCACCACCCCCCAGCACTACTTTTGTTCCTTGGGTAG
>NC_133770.1:10567804-10571781 GCF_003597395.2 Chelonoidis abingdonii | reverse complement strand
CCTCCTTCCTTTTGAAACATCTTGTTCCCCCATTGGTTCCTCTGGTCAGGTGTCAGCTAGACTAGGTGAACTTCTTAACCCTTTACAGGTAAAAGGGGCGTTAACCCTTAACTATCTGTTTATGACAGGTCCCAAGCCAAAGCCCCAGATTTGAACACCCCCAACCTTTGGAGCATTTGAATTCCAGATCCAAGGTTTGCATTGTTTTAAGCAACAAACCCCATTTTCAGAGCTTCTGGTGAAGATGCTGGTACACAAAGTTGTCAAATTTAAAAGAAATGACACATGGAGGCAAGAGACAACGTGGAGGCAAGAGACAGGACTTAGCTGAGCAGTGTCATTGAATGTTAATGGAAAGGTGCTGACAATGAGAGCCATTCTTCCTACCTTTTAAAGGTAGCTTGCAATTGCTTTTGGCCCAAAGGACTTGAAAAATGTTCCTTACTCTATGAAGTACAAATTCCTAGTCTAAGATCCAGATTTTCATTCCCCTCTTGCCTGTTCTAGAATAGAACTCCCATTGCTGGTGATGAGAGACTTGTATAGGAACTGACTACTGATGAAAATCTGCATTGCACATAAGCCATCTGAGATGTACAGTAAAAACCTGGATTTTGCTCAGAACTTGCCCTCAGAAAGGTATAATAGGGAATATGTAAAGTATCCTGTGTAATTTTCTTAAGATTCTGGTAGGCATCTGTGACTGTTGAGGTTTCCCCATGAGAACCTTGAGTTGGAAGAGCGAATCCATAAGAATATAAGAACAGCCATGCTCGGTCAAACCAAAGGTCCATCTAGCCCAATATCCTGTCTTCCGACAGTGGCCAGTGCCAGGTACCCCAGAGGGAATGAACAGAACAGGTAATCATCAAGTGATCCATCCCCTGGCATCCATTCCCAGTTTCTGGCAACCAGAGGCTATGGACACCATCCCTGCCCATCCTGGCTAATAGCCATTGATGCACCGATCCTCCAGGAACTTATCTAGTTCTTTTTTGAAACATGTTATAGTCTTGGATTCCAGTTCCATCCATTTTCTGCCTCACTGCATCATTGGCTCTGAAGCTTTAATTTTGACTTGAGTGTTGTAGAAATTTTCAGGTTGTAGCCTTTCTAGCGAACGGCAATGTTTATTCAACTTGGGAACAGCTGTCTTCTAGCTTTTCAGGATTAATAACCATTTAATGAAGACAAAACTTGTCGTGAAAAAGGCATTTTAATTTGGAGACATGTAACATTTGGAAATGTTTTTGGTTCTTGTGCTGGGGTTTTCTTTTCCAATAGGATAATATGCAAATACGCACAGCGTTAGTTATGCAAAGGTTATAAAAATAAACAGGAGAAAATGCCATTGCTACAGACTAATAGTGTGTTAGAGGCACAGGATAATTGATCAAATGTAATCCCCAAATCCAGAGCTTTAATTTGTTTTCTATAATGATTTGCATGTGTTTTTCACCTTTTCGGATTTATGGTTAAGAAATGCCCTTTTTTATTCTGACTGATGATTTAACAGAGTAAGGATATCTCTGCTTTGTGCCAACTGATGGCTGCACTGGCAACTCACAGGCATCCCACAGGCTGCTTCTAAGCCCCACTGGGAACTCTGGGCCTGATCCAAAGCCTGCTGAAGTCGATGGGGAATCTTTCCACTGTTTTCAGTGGGCATTGGATTAAGCCTTTAAGTGTCTTATGGTATGTCTACACTATCCTCCGGATCGGCGGGTAGTGATCAATCTATCAGGGATCGATTAATCATGTCTAGTTTAGATGCGATAAACACGATAAATCGATCCCCAATCGCTCTGCCGTCAACTCCGGAACTCCACCGCAGCAAGAGGCGGAAGCGGAGTCGATGCAGGAGTATTGCTAACACGGAGAAGGACCGGGATACTATTCAGGAAGATCTGGACCACCTTGTACACTGGAGTAATAGTAATAGGATGAAATATAATAGCGAAAAGTGCAAGGTCATGCACTTAGGGATTAATAATAAGAATTTTAGATATACGTTGGGGACGCATCAGTTGGAAATGATTGGAGAGGATTTAAGGACGTTGGCGTAATTTGGTTGATAGCAGGATGACTATGATCCCGCCGAATGATGATATGTGCTGTGTGAAAAAAGCAATGCGGTGTCAATGCATCTCGGGCGAGGTAATTTCAGCAAGGAACCAGGAGGTGTTAGGTGCCGTTATGCATATACGGCGTCGGTGAGACACCCACCTCTAGAACTTTGTGTATGTCACAGTTCTGGTGTCCATGTTCTACAGCAAGGATGATTCAACTGGAAACAAGGTTCAGAGACGTGGCTACTAGGATCGATCCGAGGAATTGGAAAATCTGCTTATGAAAGGAGACTTCAAGAGGGGGGTGCTTGGCTTTGTTTAGGCGGCCAAAGAAGGCTCTGGTGGGGATATGCTTTGCTACTATATAAATTATAGTCAGGATTGTAACTGTTATGCGGAGGTGAAGGATATTACAGGTTTTAAGTCTCAATTTATATTATGTGCACGAGGATGAATGGTTACAAAACGTGGATTATTTAGAAAGTTTTAGACTTGAAACTTGAGCGAGGTTTACACCATTTTAGGAGTGAAGTTCTGGACGGCTTGCGATGGAAGTTAGTGGAAAAAGACTTATCGTTTTAAGACTAAGCTTGATAAAGTTAAAGTGGAGGGGTTATGTATACTCATGAGGATACGTTTAATTTGGACAATTGATTTTGAGATTATCGGCAGAATAAGAGTTGGCTGCTCCGATGGTCTGTTCTGAGGGGAATGTTGGATGGATGGGAACTGATACCTCAGAGAATCTTTCTTGGGTGCTGGCTGTGAGATCTTGCCACCACACTCAAGGTAATAGCATAAACTACTCGACCATAATTATGGGGGTTCGAGAAAGGAAATTTCCCACCCCTTGATGTCCCTAAAGGACAGAGTATGTTGGAAGGGGCCCTCTAGCCCTGGGGGCCCCAGCAGGAATCAGGGCTCTGAACCCTTGGAGTCACATAAGTAGGGAAAGAGTCATAGTCCTTGGGTGAGATTAGACTGGGTTCAACTCTCTAGAGATCAGGTTTACTTACTTGAATGTCCATCACTGTCTCAGGTTGCTTAGGAGGAGGGGCTGGGTCAGGGGCTTATTGACTGTAAGATTTGTCTGTTTGACCCCATAAACTTTAAATCCTAGTAAAATTTATTTTCTTCTTTCTCCTCGTTCCTAAAGGCAACTGTGTTTGCTATGGACTGGCGATAAGAGGGACACCTTAGCATAATTGCTCGACAATGTAGTACCATTTATCTGTTGGATGCCCAACACAAACAAACAAGCCATGGAAGTGGATGAGGTAAAAAATCTTCGTAAATGTAAAACGCATGTCAAGAATCATACTAGTATACAGTATGCCCTGCTGGTGCTCACATTCCTAAGCCCATTTGGAGCTGAAACTAATATCAGAATGCAGCAGCCGCTTTCTTAAGTAGTATGTTGCCACAAGGACATTCCACTGGTTTTTGGTAAGCCTTAATTGGCTATTTCAGTTTTCAAGTTAGACATTCTCCCAAATGGCCTTGACAGTCATACTTGAGAGAGTACCTCTTTCCCCATGGCGTGTGCTACGCCATTGATCAATAGAAACACTTGATCTGAATCCATTAATTAAACAGAGGTTCTGCTGGAAGGGCACTTTCCGTAAGGATCCTCAACTTTGGAAACTCAATTTCCCACCTGTCTAAAAGAGTATCTTGACCTCAGGTATAAGTGAAGAACTTTCAACATTTAATGTAAGTGTTGCTGAAGGGTAATCATCAAATTAGTTGCGAAAGATTACTGGTCATTGTTGTATTGATGGAGTTTGCAAGCTGAGATTTTTTTTATGGTATGAATTTGTGTTTAAAAGAATGTAAAGTGCCTAAATCTGAAGAGCTCCAACTATTATTATTCATAGCAGTAGCATCCCAGTGGCCTAGGTCAGGTCA
>NC_133770.1:10526968-10567239 GCF_003597395.2 Chelonoidis abingdonii | reverse complement strand
GGGGTTGTTATAAATGTGTATGGGTAGGGTTTTGTGGCCTGCCTTGTGCAGGAGGTCAGACTAGATGATCATATTGGTCCCTTCTGACCTATGAGTCTATGAGTCTATGAGACTCGCCATCATCCTCATGGCCAGGTAAATCGACCTAAAATACTCCAACTTCAGCTACGCTATTCACATAGACCTAGCCTTACACTGTGTTTGTAAAACATGCAGCAGCGAGTCTCGGAGCCCAGGTCTGCAGACATGGGTTTGCACGGCAGTGCTAAAAACAACCATGTAGTCATTGTGACTCGGGCTGGAGCGGCGGTTCTGAAGCCCGCCCCCGTCTCTGGGTTTCAGAGCCCAAGCTCCATAAAGAGTTGCAACACCTCCATAGCTGTTTTTAGCACTGTAGCACGAGCCCCATGAACAGAGTTGGTAGATCTGGGCTCTGAGTTTAAAACACAGCGGCGACATAGCCTGTTGTCTAGAGAACTTGGTATGTAGAGATGGTGGCATGAAGCTGTGGAGGGTGCAGGTTGAGGGACAGGGCTTTCAAGCTGATGGATCTAATTGAGACTTGTATTCAAGGAGATTTGTGAATGAAGGCTGTCTTGCAGAACATCAGCTGTGATGTCTTCTTTACTAGCCAGTAAATATTTGGCCTTCATACAGGCAGGAGGCTGAGCATCAGGTGACAGTGAAATCCACCCCCAACTACAGAGCTGGGGGAGAGATGTTCATTAACCTTTCCGCTATTCTGCTCTGTGGGCTTGAATACCAGCCTGCACTGGGGTTATAATAAGTGAGAACCAGATATTGAAGTCTTTGCTTAGGCAGAACTCTCACTGTAGCCAGTCGGGATTTAACAGGAATAAGGACTCTAGGATCAGACCCGAGGTCAGCCGCCCCGCTCTTGTTATTGGAAGAGGAGTCTGTAACAGCAGTTCCCGGAAATGTTTTCCGTTTATATAAATGATGGGTATGTCACTTCATGGCGCAATACAAATATCTGACTCATGGGAAAAAAAGAAAGTTTGTGATGCTGGCTGGGAATCTATGCTTGTGCAGCCATAAAGCTCAGGTATTTCAATCTTCCGTTGGATCTGAATGCTGCTTTTCTAAGCCCACTGAGGTTTCTGGGAAGAGATTCATATGAAAGATGATAGAGTTTCTCACTCTGAAAGGTGATGAAATTTCTAGCCTGGCCATTTATATGCCATAGGAAGCAATTCATATTTAGTAGGGGCTAGTAGAAACATTCCTTAAGAATGACTGTCATAAATGGATAGCTAAGGGTTAATGTTTCTTTTACCTGTAAAGGGTTAACAAAGGGGACCAAACACCTGACAAGAGGACCAATCAGGAAACCGGATTTTTTAAAGCTTAAGGGAGGGACTTTGTGGGTCTTCTTTGTCTTGGGTCTGTGTCTTTTGTCTGTCTCTCAGCTATGAGAATGTTCTTTCTATCTTCTAATCTTCTGTTTGCAACTTGTAAGTACAGGTAGAAAAACAATATAGGCTTTTATGTTGTTTTGGGTGTATTTACATGTGTGTAACTTGCTGGAATGTTTAAATTGTATCTCTTTTGAATAAGGTTGTTTATTCATTTTTTTCTTTTAAGCAATTGATCCTGTATTATTGTCATCTTGATACAGAGAAATTTTGATGTCTTTTTTCTTTCTTTTTTTTATATAAAGTTTTCTTTTTAAGACTTGTTTGAGTTTTCTCTCTGGGTAGGCTAAGGAACAAGGGGAGGGAATTCTCTTTGTGTTAGATCTACGGAGGATAAGCTCTGCAGCACCAGGGAATTGGTGGGAGGGGGAAAGAGAGATAGAATCATTTCTGTTTCCTTGTATTTGGGGTTTGTCTCTTTGTGGAATAGAGGAGATATGCTTCTTGGTATTGTGATGTAAAGAGATTGCATCAATACTCTCAGGTTAGCCCAGAGAGGAAAGTCTGGGTGGGAGAGGGAGGGGGAAGGGAAGTGGGGTATTTCCCTTGCCGGTAAGACTCAGAGCTTCTGGGTCTTGGGGTCCCTCCAGGGAAATTTTGGGGGACCAGAGCGAGGCAGGCGCTGTAATTCCTGTCTGGTGGCAGCGAGATAAGATCCAAGCTGGTAATTAAGCTTGGAGGTTCATGCTAAGCACCCAGATTTTGGACGCTAAGGTCCAGATTTGGGAGAAAGGCTTAATGTAATGACACTTTTATCAGCGTACGAGAAATCAATCTATATATTAGGTAGGCTATAACCCTACTAAAATTTCCTACACTTGGGTAACCAATTGTTATCGGTCTCGTCATAAGGTGGATGGCTCCTTGAAGGAGAGTCGGGGTCCAATCTCTTTGTGATGGGCTTCTTTAAGGAGTAAAAGCCAGCTTGGTCCACTTGCAAATAATTAACTGCTGAGGTCGCTGGCTGGCAGCTAATTGACTGGTGAGTGCCTGGACCTGCGCTCCAAAAGAAAGGAGGTTTCTAAGGAGAGGCGCTCCCAGAGGAGCTAGCAGGAAGAGGGTGTCCACATGCTGACCTGTCCTAGCCAACAGGTGAAAGGAGAGTGTAAAACAGAGCCAACTAGGGAGAAGCTGACTGAGGGTTATAGCTGGCCTGAAGCATAATCCAGCTCCAGGAGGAGGGCGGGGGAGTCCCGAACCTGGGGAGGAGGCTTGTTGGCCTTAGCCCCAGGGTCAGAAGATGGAATGATGGGTTTGCATTCCCTCAGCTGAGCCTGGGGCTAGCTGGCTCAGGTAAGTTAATGAGCCCAGCTGAGCGGCAGCAGAATTGCCTGATTGGCCAGCCCATCCCATTGGCTGCAAGGAACCAACAGGCCTGTTTTAAGCTCAGCAGCAGTGGCAGGTCACCAGCTGCTCAATGCATACATCTGCAGCTGCGATATCTCCTATATCTGCCTTGTTCCCAGCCTTGTTCCAGACTTGCTCCTATCTCATTCCAATCTGCTCCAGCCCTGCTCTCTTGCCTGGCTTCTGAGTCCAGCTCTGATCCTTGGCTTGTCCTCTGCTTCCTGTTCTGGCTGTAACCATTAGGCCAGGCTCCAGCTCTAAGCACTAGGTCAGACTGCCCACATCCCAGTCACTGACAAAGGGCTGGATTTAAGTCGCTAATACTGAGATAATAAATGAGACCCACACAAATGAGTAGCTTATTCTCAGGAGCCAGGTCTGACTCAATGATTGCAGGCAGCAAGAGGGAGCTGAGAGCTGCCTAGCTGCAGGGCCATGCAGGACCACCAACGGGCATGCTGGAGGCTGGTGCCTGATCATAGGACCCTTCTGTCCTGAAAATCTGTTCATTAGAATGATGTTGACTAAAGGCTTAGTCCAGCATTTTCAGGGACAGCTAGTGATTTTGCATGTCTCCGTTTTTGTGGGTCCGGCATGACAATTTAGCAAGGCCTGCTTTCTCCGAAAGTGCCTGAGCACCCTTGATCAGCCTCCTCGAGGCAGCGCGGATGGGCTGGCTGGGCAATCCTGATCCCCAGCCCCGCCCCCTCTGCCTGAGGCCCCGTCCCTTCTGGTGGCCCAGAGCTGGGCCCCCAGACCGGTAAGTCTTCTATGTTACTCCAAATCTCACCCCACATGTCTAGCCACTCCTGAAAATACTGGCCTTGTCAACCTGAATCAGAAGGGTGTAAACTGCATGCTTCAGCTTGCTCAATAGATTGGGCTGCTTTTAGGTAACTGAGGTGGAAGAATTCTCCCATGGGGATGTATCACAATGACATGGAAAGAAAAGGGTGGCCTGAACATAGGAATGGGGAAACATGAAACTCTGAGTCCTGTACCTCCTGTCTACCTGACTCTCTTTATTCACGTGTATCTCCACAGCAGCAGTGCCTTCCCGCTTTAACATTAGACCAGAGTAGGAGTGGTCAAACTTACTGGCCCTCCAAGCCCCATATGACAATCTTCAGAAGTTCGAGAGCCGGGGCACGCCTGCCAGGAGCTGTGGGTTGGAGCTTCAGCCCTGCTCCTGCTGAAGCCCCAAGCTCTAGCAGGTGTGCCCCGCAGAGCTGAAGCCCCAAGACCCCCTTCCTGCTGGACAGAAGCCTCAAGACCCTGCTTCATGCTAGGTAGAAGCCCCTACCACACCACACCGCTGCAAGGCAAAGGTCTTGAGCTTCCCCCCACGCCCAGTCTGGTAGGTGGAGAGTGGAGGCACATGGGGGGCTCTGTGAGCCACACTTTAATGATAAAAGAGCCGCATGCTCAGAAATACCCTCCTGCATTTCGCCTCATTCTCAGTCTTGATTTCTCCTGTTACAACAGAAGCTACTAAAACAAACTGAAAAGAGCAGGATTGGATAATCTGATGACTACTAATGTCCACTGGCAACTATGTGTGTTAGGGAGATGGCCTGAGGCTAGTCAGATCCCCATGCATTCGGGTTGGGCATCTAACTCCCATTGATTTAAATGGGGGTGAGGCTGCTAAATACCTTTGTGCATTTCACACACAGGGCCTCAGCTGATTGTCTGCAGCCTCCGGAAGGAATTCTTCACCCCAGTGCACCTCCCCAACCTCATCGCTGTAATAGACAGGGTGCACTATTTATCCCCTTTTCTGAGGCGTCTGGTAATAGCCCTAGCTAGAGGCAGAATGCAGGAGTAGAGGGTCTGTGCTCTGATTCAATGTGACAGCTCCTTTGTACCTAACACATAGACCATACCTGCTGTAAGCATGTATTTCAAATTCAGTTGGTTGGTTTGGGTGACACATCTATATAAAGAAACCATAAGATCAAGCAACTTGATCTTTTCCTCCATGGTCCTTTGCTTGGCCCGTTGTTTGCACAACCCCTGTGAGAATGTTAAACAGGTGTGCCTGCAATCACCCCTTTTGGTAAAAACACCGAGGAGTCCTTGTGGCACCTTAGAGACTAACAAATTTATTTGGGCATAAGCTTTCGTGGGCTAAAACCCACCTCATCAGGTGCATGGAGTGGAAAATACAGAGGTAGGTATAAATACACAGCACATGAAAAGATGGGAGTTGTCTTACCAAGTGCGGGGTCAGTGCTAATGAGCCAATTCAATTAAGATGGAAGTGGGCTATTCTCAGTGGTTGACAAGAAGAAGTAAATACCAAGGGAGGAAAAATCACTTTTGTAGTGCTAATGAGGCCAATTTAAACAAGGTGTAATCTTGTCAACTGCTGAGAATAGCCCACTTCCACCTTAAATTAATTGGCTCCTTAGCACTGATCCCCCCTCCTCCACTTAGTAATGCGGGGTCTCTTCATGTGTCAGTATAATAATGCCTGCAGCTGTAATTTTCACTCCATATATCTGATGAATTGGGTTTTAGCCCACGAAAGCTTATGCCCAAATAAATTTGTTAGCCTCTAAGATGCCAGACGGACTCCTCATTGTTTTTGCTGATACGGACTAACACGGCTACCACTCTGACCCCTTTTTGCGTGCACTAAAAAGCCTGACTCAGAAGTGTTGTGTGTGTCCTTAGAATAGGAACAAGTCAGACATTGAAAAATCAGCTCTACTCTCAATAATCCATCGCTAACGCTCTCCGGAGCAAGGCACTGCACCTCTATGCCAAGCTGGCTTTGCCAGTACATCATGGCGCACAACAATTCTTTCCCAGATGTCCAGCTGGCCCACGTGCTCAGGGTGTAACTGATCGCCATATTTGGGCTTGGGAAGGAATTTTCCCCTAGGTCAGATTGACAGGATCTCTGGGGGTGGGGGTTTCCTTCCTCTGCAGCATGTGGCACAGGTCACTTTCAGGTTTAAACTAGTGTAAATGGTGGATTCTCTGTAACTTGAAGTCTTTAAACCATGATTTGAGGACTTCAGTAACTCAGCCAGAGATTGGGGTCTGTTACAGGAGTAGGTGGGCGAGGTTCTGTGGCCTGCAATATGCAGGAGGTCAGACTAGATGATATTGATGGTCCCTTGTGCCTTAAAGGCTATGAGTCTAACTCTGCCCTGCATTGCTAAGAGGCAGTAACTTGGGTTGTTGATACAGAAGAGCAAGTTAGCTGAACTTTCAGTGGAGAGTTCGGCTATTCATTCTATGGGGAGCCAGGACTCCCAAGTTCTGTTCAGAGCTCCACCATTAACTTGTCGTGCCCGTTTGGCATACACTAGGTTTTTCAGACATAAGAATCTAATGTTGGAAATCTGGATAAACTGCCTGATTTTCAGACCGTGACTCCCAGTGAAATTAATGATAACTGGTTGGTAGATGCTCAGAGCTTTTGAAAATGACTCAGGAAGGTGATTGGATGAGAGTTGAGGAGCCTAACTTTGGGTAACTTTTGTTTTTTCCCCCTCAAATCTTGGCTTTTAGCTTCAACATGTCTTTGCTTCAATTCACCCATTTCTAAATTAAGTGCAAACACTGACTTTGCAAGAATGTTTTAAAGCTTAATTCATTAAAAATGACCTGCAATGGTGGGGAAAATACCATATTTTTTTTATCTTTGCTCTGGTATATAAAGAAAGTGTGAAAGACAGTTGATTTCTCCACTTGTTTCTTAGCAGTCTACCCTGCTTTTCTTGGAAGACTCTATTGATGATAGGGAAACTCATGGAATCCTAATGTGTAAAAAGTATCCACTGAAAACAGGATGGGCGTGGGGCACTAATCTTTTTACAGCTATCTGGCTTTGTTTCTTTCTCTTAATGCATATTTAACTCAAATGCCTGAAAGACAGTTGGGAGAAAAGATCTCTTTGTTAAAGAGTCAACACCCTCTCCATGAAGGGACCTACAACTCTCCCTCTTCAGTTCTCTGGTCTTGCACAGAGACAACCATTAGAGTAAAAAACAGGGAAGAGAAAATGTGAAGTTCTTGATATTACTCAGGTGAAAAATAAAATCAAGCTATCTTTATGCATTATAAAGAAGCAAAAGTCTTCTCTTTCTTTTCCTTTGCAGTGTTTGTAAAGTGTCTTGGGAACTTCTGATGAAAGCTGTTGCAGAGATGCAAATCAAAACCATTTTTTATTAGTAAGTGTTGCTTACACACACAGTGAAAAAATCAGTATCTGGTTAAATTGAGGGGAAGCATGATAATGCGCTGTCTAAGAAAGCATCCTATAATTAAGATCAGTCTGGGAATCCTTTCTGCTTGCTCTAAGTGGCTGAGTTAATTTCCCACAGAATGTGGATATCAGAGCTGGCTTGGAAGAAGAAATAATTAGCATCTTCATTCTGCAAAGAGCTAACTATTAGTGGAAGCAAAGCACTGTAGTAGCTGGTACCTTACATACTCTAATGGCTTTCTTGTTCTCCTGTGGCAGATCACTTTCCCTGCTGCATCCCTCTATCGCCTATAGCACCAGGGTGATGCAAGCCAACGCGACAGGCGAAAGCACAGGAAGGGAATGTGAGGCCAAGCAGAGTTAAAATGCAAACTTCTGGACTGATGTATTTGCTTTGCATCAAAGTTGATGCTGATGAGATCAAAAGAATGATGAGACGAAGGCAGGGCAGGGGAGGTCGGCAGCCACTAGCCTTTACGCTGCATCCAGGGACACTGGAAACAGAACAGGAGTACTTGTGGCACCTTAGAGACTAACAAATGTATTTCAGCATAAGCTTTCATGGGCTAGAGCTCACTTCTTCGGATGCATAGAATGGAACACACAGACAGAAGATATTTATACATACATATAGTGAAAATGGAAGTGAAGGGTTTGAATTTTGCTGTTCTTGTAGCTGAAGTTGCGTATCTTAGATTGACACCCCACCCCACCCACAGAGTAGACCAGGCCTTAGAAACAAAGGCACAATGAACAAAGGCATAATAAGATCCAATGGTTGCAAGTTGGCATTCGAACATTCTAAATAAGGTGCAACTTTTTAACAGTGAGGATAGTGTCACGTCACTTTTATAGGCTAGAGTAGTTAATCATTGGAACAGATTATATGGGGATGTGGTAAATTCTCCATCTCATGGAGCATTTAAATTATTACTTAATTGTTTTACAGTAGCACCTAGGAGCCCCAGTCATGAAACAAGACCCCATTGTGCTAGGCCCTGTGTCAACAGTTGATGTCTTTCTACAAGTTATGCCCTAGTTTTCAGCCACAAGTTATTGGGACTCATAAACTTTAAGGCCAGAAGGGACCATCATGATCATCTAGTCTGACCTCCTGCATGCTTCAGGCCACAGAATCTCTCCCACCCACTCCTGTAACACCCATAACCTTTGGCTGAATTACTGAAGTCCTCAAATCTTTCAAGACTTCAGGTTACAGAGAATCCACCATTTACTCTAATTCAAACCAGAAAGTGACCCATGCCTCACGTTGCAGAGGGTAATGGAAAAACCCCCAGGGTCTCTGCCAGTGTGACCTGGAGGCAAATTCCTTTCTAATCCCAAATATGGTGATCGGTTAAACCCTGAGCACGTGGGCAAAACCCACCAGCCAGACACCTTGGAAAGAATGGTCTCTAGTAACTCAGAGCCCTGCCCATCTTGTGTCTCATCTCCAACTGCTGGAGATATTTGGTAACAGCAGTCATGGATGGGCCATTTGCTATTGTAGGCAACTTCGTCATTCCAACCCCTCCGTACATTTATCAAGATCAGTCTTAAAACAAGTTCAATTTTCTGCCCCCGCTACTTCCATTGGAAAGCTGTTCCAGAATTTTACTCTGATGGTTAGAAACCTTTATCTAGTTTCAAACCTAAACTTATCGATGGCCAGTTTTTATCCATTTGTTCTTGTGCCAAAATTGGCCCTTAAATTAAATAACTCCTCTCCCTCCCTGGTGCTTATCTGTCTGATGTATTTATAGTGTGCATTTACATAGTCGGAAGGAATGTTTCCCTCCCCGATGGGAATCACTAGATGAAATTCCCTGACCACTGTTTTGCCAGGGGTCAGACAAGATGATCATAATGGTTTCATTTGACCTTCAAGCTATGAAAGAGTTTTGTCAGCACGAATTTAATAGGGTCACGTTATTCATGAAAGGTGAAGCCATGGCTGACTGATGGAAATTACCTCCTGCAACTGCTGATAAAACCTTTGCATCTCCCCAGGATGAATTGTGTATGTGCCACACAGGGGTGGCTCCAGGCACCAGCACACCAAGCGTGTGCCTGGGGCGGCAAGCCGCGGGAGGCACTCTGCCAGTCACCGTGAGGGCGGCAGGCAGGTTGCCTTCGGCGTCATGCCTGCGGATGGTCAGCTGGTCCAGCGGCTTCGGCGGACCTCCCGCAGGCTACCACTGAATTCGCAGGACTGGGGACCTCCCGCAGGCAAGCTGCCAAAGGCAGCCTGCCTGCCGTGCTTGGGGCAGCAAAATACCTAGAGCCATCCCTGGTGCCACGTGTGGCAGGAAAAAAACCCAACGATTTTAGTGGTAAACCTTGTTTAGCAACATTTGATTAACACATAGGTAGAATAATGAAAACAAGAAGGTTCCGTCACCTCTTTGTATAGATTGGCTCCCAAATGGCCTGATCTAGAGCTCACTGAAGTCAAAAGGTGTCTCCCCATTGACTTTAGTGGGCTTTGGGGCAAATATCACAAGTCTACCTGGACAGACTTTGGAGGAAGAGAGAAGAGATTTTAAAACCTCTAGAAATTGCCTAAAACAACTTTTCCATGCATAACAATGTCATGGATCAGCAGTCCAGCATCTCCAAGATCTCGTCGGATGAAAGCCCTGTGCTGTGTATCCCGTAGGGGAGATCAGAAATCTTTCCAAAGGATCTTAGCACCTGTTCCTAGCCCTGCTTATGAACTGTCACTGGTGCAGAACTGAACAAAATGCTGCAGTCTTCAGATCACTGTATTCTTGGGCAAAATTCTTTCTTGGGGAAAGAAGGAAACATTTTTTTCTGACAGGCTGTTTACATAAATTATATGGCCAGAAGAGACCATTGTGATCATCTAGTCTGACCTCATGTACCGCATAGGCCATAGGACTTCCCTGTATTAATTCCTGTTTGAACTAGAGCATATCTTTTTTCAAAAAACATCTAGTCTTGATTTTAAAATGTCCAGTGGTGGAGAATCCACCAGAACTCTAGGTAAGCTACTTTAGCTGTTGAAAATGTGCACCTTATTTCTAGTCTGAATTTCTCTAACTTCAACTTCTAGCCATTGGATTTGTTTTACCTTCATCTTTTTACAAAAGCTTAATGTGCATTAGAAGCTGCTCAGAGGTTTGGAATGACAGAAGCAGTCCCAAAGGAGATGGGTTTGTGGACAGAGTACAAGTGAGGTGGTCAGATGTGTGATAAGTGCAAGCTATCACATGGATATCCATTATAGCTATATCTTGTCTTTATATAGCTTGAAATCTGTTTACTGAAGGATGTAGGCATCGGTTCTTTCTGTGCCTTGCATTTCAAACAAGAACAAATGAACTGTAATGTAAGTATTAGATGTAGACATTTAAACTACACTCAGAACAAAAATGTTCTCCTTTAGGAAGCCATCCAGTACTTTCATCTTGTATTTTATATTTTATTCCCTCTTGGTCCAGAGCAGGGGTATGCAACCTATGGCGTGCGTGACAAAGGTAGCACGCGAGCTGATTTTCAGTGGCACTCACACTGCCCGGGTCCTGACCACAAGTCCAGGGGGCTCTGCATTTTAATTTAATTTTAAATGAAGCTTCTTAAACATTTTAAAAACCTTATTTACTTTACATACAACAATAGTTTAGTTATATATTATAGACTTACAGAAAGAGACCTTCTAAACTGTCTAATAATGTATTACTGGCAGCGAACCTTAAATTAGGGAGTATAAATGAACTCGGCCACCACTGCTGAAGGCTGACGCCCTGGTCCAGCGTATTCGGGGTAAGTCTACACTACGCGGTTATTCCGCTTATTTACCTTAACCAAGTTTTGTTAAACAGATTGTATAGCGAGTGATGTGGCCACCTAAGCACATTACTTCGGTTGGTGTGCATCCATGGTCTGATTCGCTCGCGTGATTTCCGGAGCGTTGCATTGGGTACTATCTGTAGCTATCCCTTAGTGCTCGCACTCTCCCCTACCCCTTGGAATTCTGGGTGAGATCCACAGTGCTGATAGGCACACTTCATTGTTGCGGTGGTTCTGGTAAATGTCGTCCACTCATTCCTTCCTCTGGGAAAGCAATGGCAGGACATCATTGTGCCCTTTTTCCTGTTCCCCTGCAGCATTGCCCTGCATCTGGACCAGCGAGGCGTTCAGTATTCTTTTTACTGTTCACCAGTCTGTCCACCTGATGCCGCATGCCAGGGCGATAACTTGCAGCGCTTACCACCAGGCGGATTCATTGCTCGGGGTGGGATGTATTGCATGCTAGCAGAGACCGGTTATCAGCTTCGTTCTGTACGTTGCTGCATTGTAATGGCAATGAGATTGGTTATCTGTCATTCTATACCGTCAAGTCTCTGCTTCATGGGATGCCCTGGCTGAGGTCGCTGGGGGCCGCAAGGCAAAAATGGGAATGACTCCCGATCACTTCCCTCCTTTCTGGTATCTAAATGTCGTCCTGCTCGAATTGGGGCAAGTTATAGCGAACCAGTGCTACTCAAAGAGCACAGGCTGTTCCCATGTCAGATCCCCTCAGAAATGATGAGTGGCATGCCATTCACGGGGGGTGCCTGCAACACCCCACCCGTGCTCCCTCCTCCCCAACCTCCTGCGGCTACCGTGGCCCGTGTCCCCTCAATTAGTGTTATGAAGTTATAAAGAATGCACGAATAAGCACACATGACTGTTAGTGAGATAAAATGAGGGGGGCAGCCTCCAGCTCTATGACAGTCCAGCAGCAATTCAGCCGGTCTAGAAGGGCCGCATCCCCTGCTACTGATGTCCAGCCAGTACAGATCCTTTTCTTCTACCACAGCGAAAGGCGAGAGGTGGTTGGGATGCCTGCTCGAGACTCTACTTGGGAATTGGACCTGTCATTCCTATTTTTACCAGGGTCCCGTCCCTTCACCTGGAAGCCAGCCAGCGAGCACTTTCCACGGGCTGATGACGGACGGCAGTAGCTATTGCACCATCTGCCACGGGGAGAGGGACAGGAGCGGATACTGCTCTTTCACTGCTGGCAGCATCGCATCTTACCGCTACATTCAGTAGACCATAAGCTGTGACATTGAAAGAAGTCAAGAAATGATTTTCTATTCCCTTTTCTTTTCCATGTGGGCAGGTAGGGAGTTAAATTGACGAGCTTCCTGAACACGCCGGACAATGTGTTTGAACCTTACAGGCCTTGGGAGCTCACGCCAAGAATGTAAAATATTTTTCCGAGACCTGCTGTGGACTGTGGGACGCTGGAGTCCTCGTACCCCTCCCTCCCTCCATGCAGGTCATTTATTCTTTGGCTTTCCTTTCGCTTGTCACGCAGCACTGTGTAGCCTGGAGATTTTTTTTCAAAACACTTTTGCATATTCGTCTTCTTGTAACGGAGCTCTGATAGACACACGATTTGTCTCCCCATCCAGCGATCAGATCCAGTACTTCTCCTGTACGGTCCATGTTGGGAGCTCTTTTTGATTTGGGACTGCATCACCCTGCTGATCAGCGCTCCACGCTGGGCAAACCAGGAAATGAAATTCAAAATTTCGCGGGGCTTTTCCTGTTTACCTGGCCACTGCATCCGAGTTCAGATTGCTGTCCAGAGCGGTCACAGTGGTGCACTGTGGGATACCACCCGGAGGCCAATACCATTGATTTGCGGCCACACTAACCCTAATCTGACATGGCAATACCGATTTCAGCGCTACTCCTCTCGTCGGGGAGGAGTACAGAAACCGATTTTAAAGAGCCCTTTATATTGATATAAAGGGCCTCGTAGTGTGGATGGGTTCAGCGTTAAATCGGTTTAACGCTGCTAAAATCAGTTTAAACGCGTAGTGTAGACCAGGCCTCAGATAATATGTCCCGTGGTTGTGAATACATTGTAAGTACCTAGGTTGATAAGCCCCGAGTTCTAGATGTTGAGAGATCCTGTTGTGAAACCATCTGTTTTCCATGGGTAGAATTCTGATGTCTTTATCTTTGGCCCTAGTGGTCACCACTTCGTGGGAAGAACTGAGATTTGTAGTTAATGTTAAAAGTTGGAAAATTGTATGTTAATGAATCTAAAAGCGGAGGTTACAAGAAGAAGATATTCTCAGTGATTTTCTTTACAATCTCCAATAATCCCACTACTAAGCTGCATTCGAAAATTTCCATTTACCCCAGTAAAAACAAAGGTAAAGCTTTGATTATAACTTCCAAAGGGAGTTGAGATTGCTTTTCGGCTTTCTGGTTGTTCAAAGCATTGTTTGCTCTCTCTTTATTGATCTGAGGTATCAATGGAGTTGATGCAGTCTTGGCAAATCAATTGCGGAGTTAGGGTCTTGGGTAGCATGGATGAAAACATTTGGCCTGTTTCACATCAGTAATATTTGCTGAAGAAATATACCTTGACAGTGGTTTTCTGAGTTCCTTTTACTACTGGAAACATATTTTACTAAGAGCTTTTTTTATTTACAATCCAGTTCCACCCTCTGGGACACTGGACTTAACCACAGCCTTTTCCTAACCTTTGGGGAATTGTTCTATGCCACGTCATGGGTGAATCTTGAACAGAATTGCTAGAGGGAAATGGCTGCAGTATCTATCTATCTATATGTTTATTAATAATAATGATAATATTTGCATTCTGTATGGAATTCTGATATATTTTTTCATTCAAAATCTGAACAAAATGCAAACATTTTGAAATTTCCAGGGAAACAAAAATTCCAAAAAAGTTCAGTTCAGGATCTTCGGGATATCTTGTTTCAATAATGTCAAAACATTTCCTTTAATTTAGTTTTGATATTTATATTAAAAATTAAATGTAACATCTATAAATTAAATGGTATAATAAACAGTATATAACATACTAAAACAATATTTTAACATAATCTCTGTCAAAACAAATTGTGTTGAATTGATCATATCAAAATGAAACATTTCCACGTTGAAATGAAAGTCTATCAAAATTTTGTTGAAATCGACTTATTCCCACAAAACATATCAGTTTTGATGAAACTGCAGTAGCAATAGCGAAGTCCTAAATGGACTTCATGGATGTCTTGCATGACTCTGTTTTGGGGGTTTAAAAAAATCTGCTGGGGTATAATTTACTCCTTCCACCCAACACATCCACCATAATTTTGCACCTGTGTGAGTGACAGTTTCAGTGGCATGAGGAATGGGGGAGTTAGAAAGGAACAGAAGCAGTCACATCTTGTGCACGGGTTGGTGTGTTCAGATCAGGTTCTATAATTTGGAGGGGGAGCAAGAGATTTAATCTGAGAATCTCTAGTGTTTCCATCTATAAAATGCACCACTCACTATTAACCCAGATTTGTCTCAGTCCTATGCAGATGTGGCCTGTATCTCCCTGTCAGTTCCAGAAAATGTTTGATACCACACATGCTGTATCTTGAAACTGAAGTTATTGAAAACTGCATGTTTAAAGAAAGTAATCCCAAATTATTTCACTCTTTCCTCTCCATTTGTCAGAGTTAAATCCCTCATCTGGGTCTTCGGCACATATTTTTAAAATCCCTTTTTGGTTTGCATCTAAGATCAAGTGTAGTATTGTGAGTCAACCTCCATTTAGAGCAGTATATAGTTCACTAACGTGGGGGTAGTCTTAGGGATCTAAACAGTCCTTTCCAGCTCTAACTTCTGTAATCCTCTGATCCAGGTTTGGGATTTGATTGAGAGAGTTGGAAAACTGGATAGAGCTGGTTGTTCGCAAGGTAGCCATGAATCATGCCCTGCACAGGGTTTCTCTGTGTACTTTCCATACAGCACAGACAGAGCAGTCTCTGAATGTTGTAATATGGTCATCTCTTTCTCTTCTCTTTCTGAAGGTTGTGGAAGGATGTGGGACAACATAACCTGCTGGCCCTCAGCAGCAGTGGGAGAAGTTGTGGTGATGCCATGCCCCAAATATTTTATCTTCTTCTCCAGTTCTCTGGGTAAGTGAAACTAGACAGTTCATTTACTATAAATGTCGCTTGGTATTTTCTAACTTGATCCACTCCGCCTTCCTTCCAGTGAATGGCAATCACGCTATTGTGTGAAAATTAAAGTTGAAATACTCCGTGATGACTATTCAGAGGTAATGGACATGTGCTACTCCCCATTGACTTCAGCTGGAGTTGTGGGTGCTCAGTCTGTCTGAAAATGAGACACTGTAGCCAGCCGAGGGCTGTAATGCTCTAGTCTAAGAGAGGTTATAGGTAACTGGGTGGAGTTTAATAGGCAAGGACACACAGGAGGTCAGGCTGGGTGACCTCATGGTCCCTTCTGGCCTTAAACTCTATGATTCTTTATCAGTTAGAAGTAGGTAAGTAGCTGAGTAACAAAGCTACTTGACTACACTCTTGTATCTGTCTCCTCACTGGTAGGCCCAAATCCCCAGCTTACTGACATGGATTCACAGTTATTATTTTCCATTGTTTCTTTATATTACAGTAGAGAGCAGACACACCAGTCACAGTTGGTGCCCCATTTTGCTAGGTGCTATATAAAACATACAGAGTCCCTACACCTTTCACTCCGTGGATGGGATTATCGCTGAACGTTGGCCTAACTCTGCTCCCATAGAAGTTAATGGGAGTTTAGCCAGTGACTTCAATGAGAAAAGAATTGGGCCAACGCTGTTCACTTTGAAAATCTCACTCTAAGAAGTTGAATAGAAAGTAGAAAAATATTTTTTCCCCCTTGGAAAATTTTGACAAAAACGGGAAAAAATTGTTTCTTTCTAAATTTTCCACAAAAAATGTTGAGGGTTTTTTTTGTTTGTTTGTTTGTTTGTTTTTTGGGGGGGGTGAGGGAGGGGGGGTTAAGTGAAAATTTGAAGACCAAAAAATTCCATCCAAAAACTGAACAACTTCAATTCAGAAAAGTTGCTGTAGTACTTCATGGGAGTTGTAGCTTGGGTACCTCATGCTCCCATTATCCTCTTTAGATCAGGGTCCCTGGTCAGATTTCATCTCGCATGATGCTCCACAGTCTTCTCTCATGGAGAGGGAGGCAATGTATCATGTGAGTCCTTGGCAATAATGCATCATGGGAGTTGTGGTTCAGCCAAGGAGCCTGGCCCAGAGAAGAGATGGGGGACATGAGACAGTTGAATTACAACTTCCAGAAGACACTTCAGCAGCATATTCAAATCAAAATATTTCTAGTTTTGAAAGAAATATTTGGGCTTTAAGCATTTGAGTTTTTTTACTAAAATCTTAATTCTCCACAGAAAGCAGATGCCTTTCATGAAACTTGTGTTTAATTGAAAACCCAGCTTTCCAGTGAAAAGCCTTTTTTATGGAAAAATTTGAACCAGCCTGTGAAAGAGTGGGAGTAACTTACGGCTGGCTCACCAGTGTGTATTTTGTATGCATGCCCACCTGGGCCAAATAGGGAGATAATTGATTAGGTCTGGGTGATTAACTGGTTAACAAGCTTCAGAGTAGCAGCCGTATTAGTCTGTATCCACAAAAAGATCAGGAGTACTTGTGGCACCTTAGAGACTAACAAATTTATGCTCAAATAAATGTGTTAGCCTCTTAAGGTGCCACAACGTACTTCTGCTCTTTTGGTGTGGTTAACAGTATCAGCGCATTCAGCTGGGGATTGTTAATTGGAAGACAAAGAAAGCTGGAAGGAAAGGCGAAGAAAACCAGATCTCAGAAAGCATGAAAAACTACTGCAAAGAGGAATCCAGGTAGTAGAGCCATCGTGTGACAAAGCCCTGGACACAAAGTTATAATGGACTCAGAGAGGATACCTTACATTTGAATACACCAGTGGATACATACTTTGCAATCCCCCCCTCTCCCATTATTGTAAACAAATTACAGTGCCAGCTGTCCCAGTGCCCCTCAGGCAGTTTAACAGCCTGAATTTTCTCAGGGGCACTGGGTACATCGCATTGAAAGCTAGCAAATAATCCCTTGGCACCTTATAGACTAAGAGACATTTTGGGCATTCAGCTTTTGCGGTAATCCCACTTTCACAGATGCATGTGTGAAATATCCGGGCCAGTAGGTATTATATGCAAGCAAGAAGCAAGCTAAGAGAGAGATAACGAGGTTAGTTCAATCAGGGGGATGAGGCCCCTTTCTAGCAAGTTGAGGTGTTGAGAAACAAGGCTGGAGAACTGGTTTTGTAGTTGGCAAGCCATTGCACATCTTTGTTGTAATCTGAGCTGATTTGTGTCAAATTGCAGATTGAACTGAAGCTTCCAGCAGTTTCCTTTGAAGTCTGTCCTGAAGTTTTTTGTGCTAGGTGAGGCCACCTTAAGGTGGCTATAGTGTGGCAGAAGGCTGAAGTGTTCTCCTACAGAGTTTTGTATATTGCCATTCCTAATACCTGAATTTGTGTCCATTTATCCTTTTCCGTAGACTGTCCAGTTGGCGATTGTAATAGCAGAGGCACTGCTGGCATATGATGCATATATTACATTGAGTGGATGCAGTGAATGAACCGGAGTTGATGGTTGGCTGATCTGGTTATGTCTGTAAGCTGTTCTTGAACTCGCCTACCTGCCACATGGGGCACAACCGTGGTACAAACCCGAACCCATCCAACATATCTCAATCTATCCAACACACACTCAGCCCAGAAGAAAAGTCGGATCCTGTCCGGGGACTGTCTTCTGCCCTGCCACCCCCACCAACTGATACAGTTCTGCGCAATTGAAGCCTATTTCGGCGTCTCCGACTCAAAGAATACTTTCAGCGACAACACTGACAGCCCTGGTTACACAGTACCCTCCCACCAACAGCACCAAGAAGAAAACTCCACATGGACTCCTCTCTGAGGGTTGAAAATGACAGTACTGGACCTTTACATGAATTGCTTCCGCCGATGGCACAGGCAGAAATTGTGGAAAACACATCGCTTCCTCCATAACCTAAGTCGAGAATGCATGCCAATCCACAGCCCTCAGAACACCCTGACATTATCATCAAAGAGGCTGAATAAAAGAGCATTGTACTTTGGTTGTTTCCATTTTCCATAACAGTCTGACTTACCAAAAAAGGCCACCAGACAACTCGCCAATACCAATGCTACAGGCCATTTCCCTCACGATCCCACTGAGGAATCACTAAGAAACTGCTACTACCTACTTCGAACATCCCTACACTAGACACCGGAACAAATCAACATACCCTTAGGCCCGCGACCAAAGGTCTATTTATCTACACCCAGATTCCACAACCCAAATCCTGACACCCCATCATCTGGGCAATGCACTCTCACTAAGGACTGTCTGATATGTGGACTCTCTACTCAGACCTAATGCCACCAGCACTCCAGCTATCTACCGTGCACCCACTGATTCCTGAGGAACTAACAATAGATTGGTGACCTTTCCAGAAAACACATCTAGCCACCATGGATGTAGATTGCTCTCTAACACAAAATCCCACACGAGACAGAATTATAAGCTGTTAGACACAGTAATCCCTGATGATTGCCCACAGCACAACTGGCTGCTGAGCTCTGTGCTTTTATCCTCAACAAACCTATTTCAATTTGATGACGCATATTAATATCTCCGATCAGTGGCCACGCTATGAGCACCTGCATGGCTCTCACAACTATGCCAATATTCTTTCATGCTGACCTGGAACAACGCTTCCTCAGCGCTCATTCACTTACGCCCCCTCTCTACCTACCTACATTGCATGACATCTTCATCATCTGGACCCGATGGGAAGGAGACTCTGGAAAAAATTCCACTACAATTTCAACAGCTTCCACTCACCATCAGCTCAGCCTGGACCAAATCTACACGGGAGGTCCACTTCCTAGACACCACGGTGCAAAAAGTGATGTTCAATTAACACCACCCTACCGAAAACCTATTGACCGCGTATGCTACCTTCAGACTCCGCTTCCATCCCGAGCACATTACACGATCATTGCTACAGCCAAGCACTTGAGGTACACCGATTCTCTAATCCCTAGACAAGACCCAACACCTGTACAAGACATCTCCACCAAGCCATTTCTCAAAACACAATACCCGCATGAGGAGAATAAGGAAGACAGATCAACAGAGCAGACGTACCAGAAGCCCTCCTACTGCAAGAACCAACCAAGAAAGGAAACCAACAGGACTCCACTGGCCATCACATACAGCCCCTCAGCTAAACCCTCCAACGCATCATCGGGTCTACAACCATCCTGCGACCAATGATCCCACAACTTCATCAGGCCCTTGGGTGGCAGGCCAATCGTCGCCCACAGACAACTGCCAATCGCGAAAACGTATTCTCACAGCAACTGCACACCGACATAAGTAACTCTAGCTAGGAACCAATCCATGCATCAAACCTCATGGCCAACTCTGCCCACAATATCATACCACAGCGACACCATCACTAGGACCTAACCAGATCAGCCACACGCATCACCGCGTCATTCACCTGCCGTCCACCAAGTAGATATACGCTTCACTATGCCCAGATGCCTCTAGCTGCTATGTATATCGGCCAAACTGGACCAGTCTCTGCGGGAAAAGGAAAATGGACACAAATCAGATATTAGGAATGGCAATATACAAAAACCTGTAGGAGAACACTTCACCCTCCCTGACCACACTATAGCAGACCTTAAGGTGGCCATCCTGCAGCAAAAAAAACTTCAGGACCAGACTTCAAAGAGAAACTGCTGAGCTTCAGTTCATCTGCAAATTTGACACCATCAGCTCAAGATTAAACAAAGACTGTGAATGGCTTGCCAACTACAAAACCAGTTTCTCCTCCCTTGGTTTTCACACCTCAACTGCTAGAACAGGGCCTCATCCTCCCTGATTGAACTAACCTCATTATCTCTAGCTTGTCTGCATATATATACCTGCCCCTGGAAATTTCCACTACATGCATCTGACGAAGTGGGTATTCACCCACGAAAGCTCATGCTCCAAAACGTCTGTTAGTCTGTAAGGTCCCACAGGATTATTTGCTGCTTTTACAGATCCAGACTAACACAGCTACCCCTCTGATACTATAATATGAAATCAATTCAAACTTATTTTATTCAAATTTTCAGAAGTGATTTTTATACATTCATTGTTGTACGTCCCCACTAAAGCGTGTGAATTCGGCGGAGTGCATCAAGAGTACCGAGGCTAGCATTGAATGTCGGAGCGGTGCACTGTGGTAGCTCAGTTCCCGCAGTATCTGACACCCATTGGAATTGTGGGTTAAGCTCCCAGTGCATCATGGGGCAAAAACATTCTCATGGGTGTTTCAGGCTGTGTACCGTCACTTGCTCCTCCCTCCGTGAAAGCTATGGCAGATGCCATACTACCAGCAGATGGTGCAACACGGTGCACCACCTGTCTCCTGGTACTATGAATCCACCTCGCATGTCCTCTTGTCTTTCTATCTACTCTTTCATCTAACCATTTCCCACCTTTTTTTGGCTACCATGAAACTTCTGCCACTTTTTCCATGTTGTCTGTCCTGGGCTCCCATAGAAGCTACAGAAGGCAACAAGTCCCTGCTGTTTTTCGGCTGTCATGAACAGAGCCACACAGCTTCTGCTGCAAACTCTGCTCACATTTCTGTCGCAAACTCTGCTCTCCCGCTCTTGCAGCTCTAATGAGTTTCCCGACTCAGTGAAAGCTACAGAAGACAACCATTTACCACCTTTTATTGGCCATCTTCAACAGAACAGCTCATTTCACACCCTTTTTCCAGGATTACTCGTGCAGGCGCCATAGAACGGCAATCATGGAGCCCACTCAGATCTCCGCTGCAGTTTTGACCATTGTAAATACCTCACGTATTATCCAGCACTATGTGCAGTACCTGCAAAACCGGGCGAGGAAACGACGACAGCGCAGTTACTATACTGATGAGGACATGGACACGGATGTTCCTAGAAGCATGGCATGTGGTGCTTGAGAGATCATGGTGGCACTGGGCCTGGTTCCTGCTGTGGAACGCCAATTCTGGGCCCGGGAAACAAGCACAGACTGGTGGGACCGCATAGTGTTGCAGGTCTGAGATGATTCTGAATGGCTGCGAAACTTTCTTATGCGTGCGGCCACTTTCATGGAACTTTGTGACTTGCTGTCCCCTGCCCTGAAGCGCAAAGGCACCAGAATGAGAGCAGCCCTCACCGTTGAGAAGCGAGTGGTCATCGCACTGTGGAAGCTTGCAACGCCCGACAGTGTGGGGAATCAGTTTGGAGTGGACAAATCTACTGTGGGGCGCTGCAGTGCTGCAAGTAGCCAATGCAATCACTGACAAGCTGCTATCAAGGGTAGTGACTCTGGGAAATGTGCAGACCATTGTGGATGGCTTTAATGCGTTGGGATTCTCTAACTGTGGTGGGGCGATAGACAGAACACATATCCTTATCTTGGCCCCGACACACCAGGGCAGCCAGTACATAAACCCCAAGGGGTACTTTTCCATGGTGCTGCAAGCACTGGGGAGCACAAGGGACATTTCACCGACATCAACGTGGGATGGCCGGGAAAGGTACATCATGCTCGCATCTTCAGGTACTCTCCTCTGTTTGAACATCTGCAGGAAGGGACTTACTTCCCAGGCCAGAAAACTACTGTTGAGGATGTTGAAACACCTATAGTTATCCTCGGGGACCCAGCCTACCCCTTAATGCCATGGCTCATGAAGCCGTACACAAGCACCCTGGATAGTAGTAAGGAGCAGTTCAGCTATAGGCTGAGCAAGTGCAGAATGGTGGTAGAATGTGCTTTTGGACGTTTGAAAGGGTGCTGGCCCAATTTACTGACTCGGATAGATCTCAGCACAACCAATATTCCAACTGTAATTGCTGCTTGTTGTGTGCGCCACAATATCTGTGAGAGTGAGGGGGAGACTTTTATGGCAGGGTGGGAGATTGAGGCAACTCATCTGGTGGCCAATTTCGCACAGCCAGACAACAGGGAGATTAGACGAGCGCAGCAGGGAGTGCTGCGCATCAGAGAAGCTTTGAAAGCCAGTTTCGTGACTGGACATATATATAAAATATATGAAAGGAAATAAAGTCTAAATTGTTTAAAAACTGGTCTTTATTATTAGTTGCACAACACATTGAGAGAAATCAGAAGGCAGACTGGGGGAAGATTGGGTTAGGGGGGATGGAGGAGGAGGGAAGGACAAGTCGAGAAACCAAATCAAAAGTTCGCATATGCCAGCTTTCTGCTGCTTGGGCAATCCTTTGGGGTTGAGTGTGTGGGTCCCCGTAGCCTCCCCCCTCGTGTTCTTGGGCATCTGGGTGAGGAGGCTATGGAACTTGGGGAGATGGGAGGGCAGTTTATACAGGGGCTGCAGTGGCAGTGTGTGGTCTTGCTGCCTTTCCCGCATTAGATCTACCATACAGCGGAGCATGTCCGTTTGCTCCCCCATAAGCTTGACCATAGCATCCTGCCTGCTCTCATCACGCGCATCCCTTCTCTGTTGGTGTTCCTGTAATGCTTTACGGGACTCTGCAATTGTTAGGGCCCAGCTCAATGCACGGAGGCAATCAGTGTGGGAGGACTGCATGAGCTCCATGAACAAGTCTTCCCGAGTTCATTTTTTCTGCCTTCTAATCTGGACCAACCTCTGGGACCTAGTAGGTAGGGGCCGCGTTGAAACATTTGCACCTGCGGGAGGAGAAAAAGGGAGGGTAGTATTTTAAAATATACCTTTCAGAGACTAAAGGGGGCACTTGGGTGTGAGTGAGCCATCACACATGGCCGGGCAACAGAATTCAGCCTGCAGGCAGCCTAGGGGTACGCAGGGTTGTTCTTCTTCTATATTCATTTCAACATTTTCAAACTGCTGGGACCCCTTTCCCACAGGAAGCAATGCCTGGTGGGTTTGCCATAAAGGAGAGCCTGCAGGCTCTCTGGGATGATCACTTCACACAACACCAAACTCCGCTTGCCCACTGTGTGGCTCTGATGAGGTTCTGAGCAGGGATGAGCCCTTTAAATTATACGCGAACAGCCCAGTGCAGATAGGTTCCCGCCCTCCACCGCATGGCGCCAATCAGGCTGTCACTCACCAGAAATACCTTCTCCAGGGTCATGGTCTGGGAGCCCACACTGAGAGTAGGGGGAGGCTATTGGCTCCAGCGTTAAGCATAGTTCCTGGCGAGGAGGGGAAATGGATTCCCCACTTGCCACCTGTGCACTGTCTTCGTCCTCCTCCTCCTCTTTCATCCTCCAATGACTCTTCCTCCTCTCTCTGTGAAACTCCCCCCTTGCAGGTGTCCACTGACAGTGATGGGGTAGTGGTGGCGTCACCCCCCATAATTACATGGAGCTCACGGTAGAAGTGGAATGTATGGGGCTGTGATCCAGACCGCCATTCGCCTCCCTGGCTTTTTGGTACGCTTGCCTGAGCTCCTTGATTTTTGTATAACACTGTTGCATGTCCCTGGAGTAGCCTCTTTCTGTCATGGCCCTGGAGACTTTAGTGTACGTATTTGCATTTCTTTTTTTGGAACGTAGTTCTGCCATAACAGACTCGCCTCCCCAGCGTGCGATTGGATCCAGTACCTTCCATTTGGACCATGCTGGAGCTTGTCTGCAAATCCGGGACTACGTGATCTCTTGTGATGGTGGACTCTGCATGGTCGCCTGTGATGGTGGACTGTGTTGACGGTCACCTGTGCTGATGGTGACCAAACAGGAAATGAAATTCAAAAGTTCTTGGGGCTTTTCCTGAACACCCGGCTAGTGCATTGGAATTGAGAGTATCATCCAGAGTGGTCACAAGGGAGCATTCTCGGATAGCTCCCGGAGGCCAATAACATTGAATTGCGTCCACAATACCTTTAACCTGGGATTGCAATCTCGATTTAAGCGCTACTTCACTTGCCAAGGTGAAATACAGAAATCTATTTAAAGAACTCTTTAAATTGAAAAAGCCGGTTGGTCATGTGGACGGATTTTTTTTCCGAATTAACTCGGCTAATTCCAAAATAACAGACTAGTCTAGACCAGGCCACTGTGGCAGGGAGGAGAGATTTTGAAGGAGGAGTGGCCTGCCACGTTGGGCATTCCTGTGTGAGGGCCGGTGTGTGGAAGAAGGCACAGTGGGGGTTGTTGGTGCACACAGTTGACAAATGAGCAGCTATGACTGGCACCATTGCTGGAGCCGAGGAAGTGTGAGGAGGATGCAGTCAGAGACAAGACTGGACAGGTAGAGTTGATGATGGGCCTTGAAGATGAGGATGAGAAACATGGCCTTGATGGAATGAAACTTGGGAGCCTCTGCAGGGGCTTAATGGAGGCGATGTGGTTGGAGCAACACATAGGCCAGATCGTCTTAGTAGCTGTCATTTATATGGATTAGAGGCTGCTGGGTGATATACATACAATCACTGAGCCAGATTCTACGACTCTGAGTTCTGCTCTCTGTTTCTCTGGGGACTGCGCTGATGTCAGCATGCAGAACTGGACCACTGTTTCCAAGCAGAAATAGTTCAAGGAATGCTGTAACTGTGGCAACCATTTGCAAAGATTGTTTTTTTCCCACTCTCTGGGGACTTAGATGTCATGGTGGTGGGCTCCTGTATAAGAACTTACATTGTCAGAGAGATCTGTACTTCTGGAGATATAATTTCAAGATGGCACCAGCTACTGATCTGGAAGAAGGGTTAAGTAGATGTTGGGATACTGCACCGTTGGATGCTAATTTAAGGACATACATAAATTGGTGGGGAAATTCCTGATTTCCATTAACTAACTCATATGTCTGTGTTTTGGGGTAACAGGATTTTACTGGATCCAGCTCTACCTGGACGCAATATAAATGTCATTGCATCACTAGGACAACTCTCTACTGAAGGGAAATGAATGTGTTGACATTCATTCAGTAGGCATTCACGAGCTATCTAACTCTGGTACTTCCGTGATCCCCATGGCTCTAATATCTGAGTGCCTCACAATCTTTCATGTATTTATCCTCACGACACCACTGTGAAATTGGGCAGCGTTATTGTCACAGATAAGGAAGTGAGCCACAGAGAAGCAATGTGACATGCCATAGCAGGAAGTCTGTGGCAGATCAGGCACTCGGACCCACATTTCCCAAGTAACAGGGAAGTACCCTAACCACTAGATCATACTTCATCTTTTCTCTCCTCTGGGGAAAACGACTCTAGATTAGTGACCCAAAATGGCTTTCAGTAAAACCCTCTAGTATTACAATTATGCCATGAAAATTAAATCAGTGTATGTAATAAAATCGTTACACAAGACAATCTGGGCCTCTAGTTAATTAATTATCTGATGTAGAAACAGACAAGCGTCTGTTGTATGTAATAAAATCTCTTTTATATCAGACATAAAATTTCGCCCCCAGCAGAGGTGATAACCTGACAAGTGATAAGCACAAGAAGCCAAAAGAGAAAGTGGGTTAAGTCACTGGTCTAGCAGTTCTGGAAAGCTGACTTCAAATCTTGACTCATGGGCAAAGTAATAATGAGTCCGCTAGTTGCATTGTTATTGATTATTTTCATTACAGGAACCCCTGCAGGCCTCATTTGAGATGATGAGTTATGCTGGAGGATGCACACACGTTAATTAAGTGACAGTCCCTGGTTTTAAAGGCATACAGTCTAAATAGACAAAACAGACTAAGGGTAGGAGAAAGGAAGTAATATTATCCCCATTTTACAGGTGGTTAACTGAAGAAGAGATTAAATGACTTGCCCAAGGTCACAAAGGAATTTTGTAGCAGAGCCAGGAATTGAATGCATATCTCCTGAGTCCAGGTGTGCTGTGAAGCTAATTGTGTTGTGGATGACTGTGAAGGACTCACAGCACAGTGATGACTGCTACAGAAAAGCCAATGAGGAAATTAATAACTTGGTAGCATTTTATGTCCGTTCTGGAATCCCTTTGCAGCGATATGAATGCTAACACAAGGTGCAGGGCAGTGGAGAATCAGAGCCATCTGTGTTTATTGTTAGAGTGGAAATATAAGGAAGCAAAGATTTAGTGCATGAAATTTCCTCCTTGATAAAGAAATGTTTTCTTCCAGTGTCTCGTATCCTGACTTGTGGCAGATAAAAGATGGAAACCATAAAATGCCTCGCGCTGCGTTTATCTCATTTGACACTAAGGTCTTAACGCCATTCACAAACTCAGTAGAGCTTCATTATTTCATGACATTCATCATTAACGCTTGGAAAGGATGGACAAAAATATCATTTGTCACATTCCTGTATTAAACAGCATTACTCATTTTCATTGCACTAGAATATTCTAGCTTTCTTTATGTCTGTAATCCAAAAGTCGCTGACACCAACCACAAACTTCTTCATGCCATTTCTCGAACAGGAAATCATCAGAGAGTCTGGCTACACTGGAATTAGAGCTATCATTTCCAGCTTGAGGAAATGTACCTAGGGCCTCAGACAGGACACACACAGGGTGGACAGCCCATCCCGCCACTTGCGCCACAGAGAGACTTCTATTTTTAGCACGCTGGCACAATCAGAGCTAGCACAGGTAGGGCTACCCGAGCTGGGAATTACACCATTGTAGACATAGCCAATACCGTACATACTTAGATCTACACTGCACACTGACTTCGGTATAACCACGTCACTCTGGGGTGTGAAGAATCCACACCCCTGAGCAGTGTAGTTGTACTGACCTTTAACCCGTTTAGACAGTGCTGTGTTGCTGGGAGAGCTTCTCCCACCCATATAGCTACCGCCTCTCACAGAGGTGGAGTAACTTAGCTGACGACTTAGAGCATCTTCATGAAAGCACTGCAGCAGTACAGCTCCATCAGTGCAGCGGTGCCCATGCAGCATTTGTGGCGGAGACCTGCCCATCCTGGCTAATAACCATTGACAGACCTATCCTCCATGAACTTATCTAGTTTTTTGTACCCCGTTATAGTCTTGGCCTTCACACTATCCTCTGGCCAGGAGTTCCACAGGTTGACTGCGTTGTTAGAAGGAATACTTCCTTTTGTTGGTTTAGAGCTGCTGCCCATTAATTTCATTTGGTGACCCCTAGTTCTTGTGTGATAAGGAGTAAATAACACTTACTTATTTATGTTCTCCACACCAGTCATGATTTTATAGACTCCTGTCATATCCCCCACACCCCAGTCATATCTTTTCCAAGCTGAAAATTCTCAGTCTTTTTAATCCTTCTTTATATGGCAGCTGTTCCATACCCCTAATCGTTTTTGTTTGTTGCCCTTTTCTGAACCTTTTCCAATTCTAATATATCTTTTTTGAGATGGGGCGATCACATCTGCACGCAGTATTCAAGATGTGGGCTTACCAGGGATTTATATAGAGGCAATATGACATTTTCTTACTTTTTATCTATCCCTTGATGATTGCCAACATTCTGTTTACTTTTTTGACTGCCGCTGCACACTGAGTGGATGTTTTCAGAGAACTCTCCACAATGACTCCAAGATCTCTTTCTTGAGCGGTAACAGCTATTTTAGACCCCATCATTTTATATGTATACTTGCGATTATGTTTTCCAATGTGCATTCACATTATATATTACATGTGCACTGGGACTGGTGCCTCTTTCTAGGGGTCCAGACACCTAAGTTCCGGAGCATTTCATAAACCAGGGGAAGATGGGCATTCGACTGCCTAAGTCACATGTGGGACCTGATCCAAGAAGCATCTCACAGGCCCTCTACTGGATCAGTCCTTCAGGTGAGATCATACAAGCAATGGGGGAGCAGGAAGTGGAGGAGGGCCTCCCTTATAACTTCTAGCCCAGTGATTAGAGTACTCACCTGGGATACAGGGGACACCCCCCCTGCACCTGATGGGGAGAAAGGATTTGAACTAGGATCTGCCACTTCTCAGCTAAGTGCTCTGACTACTGGGCTATGTGTATTCTGATGTGATACTCATTTAGCTGTCTCCATGTTTATATGAAGATGTACCTATCTCATAAAAGCAGCAGAGAATCCTGTGGCACCTTGTAGACTAACAGACGTTTTGGAGCATGAGCTTTCGTGGGTGAATACCCACTTCGTCAGATGCATGTAGTGGAAATTTCCAGGGGCAGGTATATATATGCTAGCAAGCAAGCTAGAGATAACCCCTGCTTGCTAGCATATATATACCTGCCCCTGGAAATTTCCACTACATGCATCTGACAAAGTGGGTATTCACCCACAAAAGCTCATGCTCCAAAACGTCTGTTAGTCTATAAGGTGCCCCAGGATTGTCTGCTGCTTTTACAGATCCAGACTAATACGGCTACCCCTCCGATAGTTGATACCTATCTCATAGAGCTGGAAGGGACTCCAAAAGGTCATCAAGTACTGATTTTGCCCCAGATCCCTAAGTGGTCCCCTCAAGAATTGAACTCACAACCTTGGGTTTAGCAGGCCAATGCTCAAGCCACTGAGCTATGTTGTGGCTGTTGCATTCTGGGTAAGTAATTAAACAGTCATAGGAGTAACACGATTGGATCCTGAGTCTCCCACACCTGGGTGAGTGCTCTAGCCATTCTACTGTAGAGTGATTCTCATGCTTTTTTCCTCTCTCTCTGTCTCTGTCATATGTTTCATTTGGGACAAACTAAGACCTAACTCCTTATGTGCATTCAGGCCTAACTGTCTAGTATGTTGTCTTGGTTACCTTAGTTCCTACTGCTGGTACCCTAAACTGACCTCTCTCCATCTAAAAATACGATGCCTAAATGATCTCTTCAGCTGCTCTTTGCTTGTACTGTTTTGGCCCTCCAAGTTCTGTACATTATCATTAGCTCTAATGGTTTAGCTCTCTCAACTCACATTATCCTCTAGAGAACCTCCTGGAGACTTCCCTTTCTCCCACCACAATAAATGCAACCCTTGTTTTTCCTCCTTCTCATTATAAGTATGCAGTGTCCCTCTTCTCTTATTCCTGTTGCTCATCCTTAGCCATTTCCGATGATCTCATTGACCTTCCTGAAATATCGTGCTTCACATTGGTCATGAGTGGTTATAGGTCCTAGATCTGCATGGGGGGAGGGCAGAATTTACCATTGGGAGAACCGGTAAATTACAATTGGAATAATAGATAGTGGAAAATAAAATAATTAATGCTATTAGCCAAATTGTTCACGGTAGCTCTCTCCGTTATACAGATGATCCCCAATATTCTTGGATGGAGGTGGGGAACTACCAAGTAACAGGTTCTGGAGAGCACAACCAACCAGTGAGAGCCAACTTGCTTCCAATTTCACATCGTATCTAGAAGTACTATGTCCAGCAGGTGGTAGTTTCAGAGACAGTGTCACAACAAGGTGACCAGTCACATTGGTGACGGACGCCATTGCACAATGAAATATATTCTTTGCAAGAAAGAGAAATTGCACCAGAAGGTATTTGGTAAATTGATCTGGAGGCTAGCCTGATCTGTCAGAGACAGTCTGACCAGCAAACGCCACTTTGTTATGTTCTCTGACCCACCTTGAATTTTGCAAGATTACTCACTGCATTCTCACCAATGTGTTATGGCAACTGACCTGTTAAATAGTGATCATGCCTCAAGCATCTTCCTTGTACTGCCCATAATCTGTGCTGCTTTTGGTGTCTTGAGTAGGGCTGTTGATTAATCAGAGTTAACTCATGTAATTAACTGGTATGGATGCAGCTTGCCGTTCACTGGGGCATGTAACCGCACATATCCTACACACCAACATGAGTGGCATTTCAGCGGATGCTCGTCCGCCGGCCAGTACACAGGCACACTTAGACACCCCAGCGGACACCATGGCACCATGCCATGCAGGCACCGTGTTAGAAACCCCTGGCTTATGTAGTTCAAGGAGGTGGTTTCACTATGCTGGCAGAACACATTTTCCCAGTTTAAGCTGGGTCTCCACTAAAGGGCTTTGCCAGTATAGGTATACTGGCAAACAGTTCGCCGTGGGGACTAACCATTAGGCACCTAAGTCTCATGGGTGATCAGTGAGACTTGAGTACCTAAGCCAGTTAGGCCCTTTTGGAAATTTTACCCTCTATCTAAGGCTATGTCCGTACGTGGAGATAAGGGTGTGATTCCCAGCTTGTGTAGACTGACTTGTGCTAGTTTGCTGTTGCATGGGTAGCAGTGGCACAGGCTAGCCACCCCAATTATCACCCCACCTGAACCCCATAAGTATGTGCTCAGAATGGCTAGACAGTGTCACCATTCCTAAGGAGGTGGTGGAATCTTCTTCCATCAAGGTTTTTAAGGTCAGGCTTGACAAAGCCCTGGCTGGGATGATTTAGTTGAGGACTGATCCTGCTTTGAGCAGGGGGTTGGACTAGATAACCTCCTGAGGTCCCTTCCAACCCTGATATTCTTATGATTCCAACTGTAGGCATACCCTTTGGGCCAAATTCTGCTGTCTTGCCATTTTGTAACCCCAAGTAATTCCAGTCATGGCAGCTATTAATTCAATTTTACACCAGCATAACAGAAATCAGAATCTAGCCCTGTGGCTTTAAATTATCCAGGAGGGCAAAGAAAGTAGTTATTTGGCAGTGCTTTAAATTAGCAGAGACAGGAGGTCACAGACCTTACCTGAGAGAATCATAGATTATTTAAATCCCAATAGGTCACCTTAAGATATGAAATATTTATTTCAATGCATCTTGTTAAATCTCTCCAAACCTTGCCGTACTGTCCTGCTTTGGGTTTCAAATAGATCTTTCCTCCATACCCCTTGATTTTTTCAGTCCAATAGAAGTAACTGAAAAGCCTTATGAAATCTTTTTGTCATCCCTTTTCATTTGATGATGTGCCAGGAGTCATTTTCAATGCATTCAGCCCAGTTGTCCTGGGAGCCTGTCTTCAAGGCGCACATCATATTATTTTGTGCTTCTTCCTAAGCACTTTTAAGCAAGCCTAGAATGATTGACAGGAAGTAACTAAATCTGTCATAACACACCTGCAGCATGGCACTTCTTTGAAAACTGCATCCTCTCCCTGCACTTCTGTTTGTACTGCAGAACTGATTAATCCCGCATATTATTATGTCTTCATTATACAGGAAAGAACTTTGCCAAGTTGAACATTATGTGAGAAGGCCCATCAGATTTGAGTCAGTTACTGTTAGTTACACGTGCCATAGGCTGCCTAGCCCTGCTCTATAACATGCTTGTAGACTGAGCTATGCATTACCATCCAGTGGCTGACCCACATGCAAATAACAGCCTATATCTACCACCAGCTACTGGGTTTTCTCTTTCAAATGAAAGAGGTGGATGCTTTTGCAGGTGAAAGTCCTGGATTCAAATCCTGCTGACACCCATGAGGGGGAACTTGTTACATTTCCAGTTAACAGCACTCAGGATTTTGTACTTTTAAATATTATTCTTGATTATCTTATTATGTTGGAGCAATGGTCACCAACCGGTTGATCCTAGAGGATCTCCCAGTCTATCGTGCTCTCCGGCAGGGCTGCCTAGGCCCCACACCACTCCCAGAAGTGGCCAGTGCGCCCCGCAGCCCCGGGAGCCGGGGGAACAGGGGTGTCCATCCATGGGCTGCTCCTGCCTGCAAGCACTGTCCCCGTAGCTCCCATTGGCTGGGTACGGGGAGCTGTGGCCAATGGGAGCTGTGGGGGTGGGTGCTTGCAGAGGGGGCAGTGTGTGGAGCCAAGTTGGCCCCTTCCGGGAGCAGTATGGGGCCGGTGTAGGCAGGGAGATGCCAGGCAGCCATCCAGGAGCCACTGGAAGTAAGTGCTGCCCAGCAGGAGGCCGCGCCTCAACCCCCAGCCCTGAGCTCCCTCCTGGAGCCAGTACCCTAAACCCCCTCCTGTATCCCAAACCCCTCCTGCACCCCAAGCCCCAGCCCTGACCCCCCCCCCCAGAGCCAGGACCCCATACCCTCTCCTGTATCTCAACCCCTTGCCCCAGCCCTGACCCTCCTCCCAGAGCCACGACCCTGTACCCCTCCTGCACTCCAACACCCTGCCTCAGCCCAGAGACCCTTCCTGCAGCCAAACTCCCTCCCAGAGCTTGCACCCCTCACCCCCTCCTGCACCCCAACCCCTACCCCAGCCCAGTGAAAGTGAATGAAGGTGGGGGAGAGCAAGTGATGGAGAGAGGAGGGGATGGAGTGAGTGGAGTGGGGCTTTGGGGAAGGGACGGGGTAGATCTTGGGTTGCCCTTAAATTCAAAAAGTGATCTTGGGCATTAAAAGGTTGGAACCACTGCATTAGAGTTTAAAGAGTCCAATCAAAATTGTGGCACCATTGGCTAGTTACCACTAAGTCCCTTCAAACCCAGGAGAAACTTGGATTGAAGTTTTACCGTGCGGTAATTGAATATGAAGCAATAGTGCAGTTAGCATGTTGAGCGAGGGTGACCAGATGTCCCAATTCTAGAGGGACAGTCTCGATATTCAGGGCTTTTTCTTATATAAGCACCTATTACTTCCCACCCCATCACGATTTTTCACGCTTGCTGTCTGTTCACCCTAGGCAATGCCCAATTAAAGAACACGAGTGGCGGGGGGAGAGTTATGCATATTTATTAAGAGAGCGAGGTCTCTTCAATCAGCAAACAGAACATTGTAGGAAGGAAAGAGGAACCAGACAAACAGCTGCAAATTCAACCAAAGCAAGAATGTAGCCGGAAAGTAACTGTGTGTCTGGTTAAGATCAGTGCAATGGTGATGGTGACTAGTGGAAACCAAACTGATGTTAAAAAACAATGAGAAACTGAAGAAGTCTGTATGTCTTGCAGTGTTTTGATACCATATAGTTAGGCTTGGCAAAATCAGAGTTTTATTTTTGTATAATTTTGACAGGTAATTTTGATATTTAGGTTTTTTTAAGCCTACTTTTAGATGTTTATCTGTTTTAAATTTTCACAGTTGTGGAAATACTCAGCAGGGGTCGAACAATAAGTGTTTAATGACAATAGTCGTTGGGATTCAAAAAGTTAAAGCTTTAAAACTGTCAAAATGCAAGTTGTCAATATCACTTGTCAAAATATACAAAGTAAATATCCTTAAATTGAACTCTAATAAGTTCCCAAGCGTATTACTTTGTCTAGCTGTACATTTCAACATTTTGATTATTATTGATGGAAATATTTTTCTTAAATTGGGGTGTATAGTGAAATCAATGTTTACTGACATTTACCAATAAAAATCTGTTTTCCAAGCCTAGGTACAATTTTTTTTTCTTGCATCAGTTACACCTAAGGGATGTTTCAGTAAGAGTGAGACACAGGCAGATAGAACCAGTTTTACTGGTAAGATGTTCTGCTTCTGAAAATAACTTCACCACATCTAACCATAAGCATGTTTCTAAGATCTAAACACCTATACACTCAGTTAAGCAGAACTTGTAAAACTATCTGCAAGTGTTATCTGATGACTCCTAATAATATTACAACTCCCTGGTGATAAAATTCCAGCTATAAAGATTGCAAGAGACTCAATATAATCCAAAGAATCTGCAGATTCATCAGACATGAAAAGGACTGTTGCTGTGGGTGCAACTGGATGGAGAAATACATTTCAGCTAAGGGGAGTGCAATGGTAGAGACCACTACCAAAAGGCCACTACAGAAAGGATCAGGAGGAGTAAGAAGAGAAAAACTTATCAGAACCATGACTGACTTAGACTGTCTTCATGGGGTGAAATTCTGGCTTCATTGAAGTTATTGGGAGTTTTGCCTTTTAACTTCAGTGGAGCCAGAATTTCACCTGTGGTGAGATGAGGACTTTCTTAGACCTACTAGTAGGGCTGAACTGGTATTTGCAACAGCTGAGAGACTGAAAAAAAAAATTAGGAATGAGGAGAGCTGTGAGAGGGTCTGACATACGTATACAATGAATTGTTTTTAACTCTCAGCTACTGTCTTACCCACTTTTCCCTACCTTCATCTGCTCAGCATCCAGCTTCCACTTAGCTCAAACTCCTTTTTATCAGAACCCTCCCTGTCATCATCTCACTTCCACTGGCATCTTGCTAGCTGGCTTTCCTTCTACAATCTTTTCATTATGCTTTCAGCAAATCACTTCACCCCGCCTCATGCTCTTTAACAGTCAGCACAGTCTGGATACGCCAGTCAGCACACCTACTTCAATGCACATCTCACATTCACTCCCAATTAAGTTCATACACCAAGAAATTCAATTACAACTTTTACACTCAGGAGTTTCTGTCTCCGAAAGTCTTTGCTCTAAATAATAAAGTGACACTATTCCCCAATGCTTAATTCATGAACCTCCCATTGCAATCAAATTCCCTAGGAACAGGATTGACTCTTTTTCCTTTATTCTGCCACTGCCTCACTCCAGACTGGCTTCTCAGAGATCGAGATAAATTAGAGGTGAATCACAACTGAGAAATGCCTCTTTCTGTTAGCATTCTGTATTCCATTCTATTCTCTAGGCTAGTACATTGTGACGTGATTAAACCTTCACCTGTGGTCTGTTGTTTCTCACATCTCCTGCCCAAGGAGAGAATTGTGTGTGCAGTGTTTTGTTTTAGTGTAGGGGTTTATTTTTTAAAAATTTGCACGCTGCTCTGAGTTTGTTAGAGAAGGCAAGTTGAAGAAGTGCCCCTTGTACTTGGAGTGGAAAATAATGAGGTTTGTGATTGTACTTAAGGCTGGAGGAAATTCATCCCGGAGTCTGGGACCATCCCCGAGAAAGCTCTGTCTCCTGTCTCTGTCTCCTTATGGTAGAAGGTTCCATTGTGACAGAGAAGCAGAGTTGTTAACTATGATGTTCATCCTGGAGCTTTAGTGGATCCTTTAGATATGCTGGACCCAGGCTACTGAGCAGCTTGAAGACAGAGAATGAGATTTTGGGCAGGACTCTGTATGTTGTATGGGAAGTCAGCACAGAGAGCAGCAAACAGGTGTGATGTGCTTGTGGTAGCCCAGGTTGCTGAGGAGACACTCTGCAGCATTCTGTACTAGTTGGTGTTTCCTGAAGGTGTCATGTCCAGGTATCTTATGTTGCTGTAGTCCAGATCAGAAGAGACGGAAGCCTGTGTGACGGGTTGCCTCCCTTTAAGGTGCCACCTGATGTACTGAGGTATCCCTGAGCCCATGTGTTCCACCAGCCTGGGCCCCCTTTAACCCATCTTGCTAAGCCAGGCTCTTACGGCTCCTCTAGCTCACACACAAGCAGGGCCACACCCAGCTGCAGAAAGACACAGACACTGAGATCAGCTCTGGGAAGACTCAGCTTAAGGGACTTGCCCCAGCAATCAGGTGCCCACCTCCCTTGAAGTGAAGACCCAAAGGTATATTGTCTTGCTCTGTATAGAAAAATCTTCACAGCACAATCTCAAAAAAATTTGCCCTCTCCCTCAATGTGAAGAGAGATGTGCACAGCTTCTTCTCTCCCCCAGCCCCCCCAATATGAATTGCACAAACTGGGTTATGCTATAAGCAAGAAATAAGTGTATTAACTATAAAAGGCAGATTTTAAGTGATTATAAGGAATAGCAAACAGAATAAAGCAGATTACTAAGCAAATAAAACAAAACACACACGCTAAGCTTGATTCACTAAAGAAACCGGTTACAAAATGTAATATCGCACCCTAAATGTGGAATTATGCAGGATGAAGAGTTTCTGTAGCTCAGAGCTTCTTATTTCTTCTGACAGACTGGACCCCATCTCAGTCTAGACTCACCCTGCCTTTCCCCTCAAGTTAGTTCCTTTGTCCCTTCAGGTTCTTTCAACTGTCCTCCCTCTTCGGTGAGCAATGGAGGAGAGTCCAGATCAACCCCCTCCCCAGCCTTTAAAAAGGATTTAACTAAGGCAGGAATCTTTTGTTTGATACCCATCCCCCTACGGTGGAAAAGTACCAGCAGAGTCCAAGGTGGTATTTTGTATCAGGTGACAGGGCCACGTGACCTGGTAGTGTCAGAACTATGCCCCAGGAGGCCTCTCAGGAAGGAGAGGGATTAGTATCTTCACAGTCTTATTGTTTCTTCTTAATGGGCTGTCAAGGCTGTGATGGCCAGTTGTCTGGTGGGTGTCTTCCAAATACTGTACTTGTTATAGTCAATATTCTTAACTTTAGATACAGAAATGATACATGCATACAAATTGGATAATCACATTCAGTAGATCATCACCTTTCCAATGATATCTTCTATGAGTCATTTTGCATAAAGTATATCTTAGTTATGCCATATTCATATCATAACCATATTTCTATAAAGAATATGGGGTGTAATGTCACAGAATGTATAACTGAGGCCCTGTCATTATCTCCCAGGATGGGGTGGAGTCTCCTAGCCAAAGGGAGGTGGCAGAAACTGATCCCCACAGGGACTGCTATGTGAGAAAGAGGTGACAGGGCAGAAGACCAGTATGTCGATGGTCAAGACTAGGATGCAATGATAATGCTTCACCAGATCCATGAGTCTATCTCCTAGGGGTGAATTGCTGCTGTCTTTTAGCGGGTTTTGGAATTCGGTGGCATTTGAGTCTTTGTGGTTGGATCAGGGGTCATGGGCCTGTCTTGTTGTTTAGGTGCTGGACTTCATGGTCTGTTTAAGAGAGCGGCTGGGGTTGTGGTGTCTTCGATACTGACATCTAATCCAAAGATCCAGTCTTGGGTGTGACCAGCTGTGTGGGTTGGACCAGAGATGGCCTGTCAAAGTCTTAGGGAGGCAAGTGAGAAGCTGGGTTTTTGCATCTGTGCACTTATCAACATGAATGTTGAAATCTCCAAGACAACCAGTCTGAGGTATTTCACTGCTGTCACTGACAAACTCTCTGTGAGCTCCTTTATGGCCCTGTTATTGAATAGAATATCAGGGTCAGACGGGACCTCAGGAGGTCATCTAGTCCAACCCCTGCTCAAAGCAAGACCAATCCCCAGACAGATTTTTGCCCCAGATTCCTAAATGGCCCCCTGAAGGATTGATCTTACAACCCTGGGATTAGCAGGCCAATGCTCAAACCACTGAGCTATCCCTCCCCCCACTGTTAGCCTGTGTTGGTCTATAAATGAGCATAAAATCTGTTACTTTGGCTCTGGTTTCTCTTGCCAGATGAATGGATTTGAATGAAGTTGCCTTACCTAAGGCACCTCTCTTGGACTGGCAGTTTGCAGAGAAGATGACTGCTGTGCTGCCTGCCTTCTTGCCATGCCCGGGTCTGGGATTGGCTGATGAGCCTGCAGGGCTGGGGTGTCAGGATGCTTCATAGTCATGTATTGTTTGCTGGTCTCAGATCTTCCATTGCTCAGCCTCAGTTTTGGTTCATGTTGCCTGCTGGGGCCCACACCTAGACAATGATCCTGTGCAGTGGCTAGGTAGCAGATGTAGAGTATCCAGTTTCAGAAGCCTGCTTTGCTGTTCCCTTGGGCCATTCCGCCCAAGTTGGATTATAATTGTTGAAGTATTTGTCTGTGTCCAAGTGGAGGAAAAGGTGTCCAGTTGGCTGTATGAGATGGGTCCTTGTTGGCCCCCTTTTGGGGGAAGGAGCTGGAGCAATCTGTCCCTGGAGTACCAGGACCTGTGCTGGAAGCACATTGCCATAGCAACAATGGAAATGGTCATAATGGTTACAATAATACTCAATAGAGTCGAGTCCAGGAAAGCTGGGTGTACCAGTGGCATTACCCATCCAGTCCCATTTCCTTTGTCCTGTGAAACCTCACTAACCACCAGCAGCAGCAGCGAAAGAACATTCGGGAGCAGCATTTCTCTCCTTAGCAGGGAAAGTACAGCTGAGGAATTCTTCACACCTCTTCACCCATCGCTCTTTGCCCCTCTCTGGTGAAGCTGCCATCAAGGGTGCAGGTTGTGATGCACCCACCCATCTGTTGGTAGTAACTGCCCATTGACCAGCATGGGCCAGGCCCAGTGCTCCCTGGTGGGGAGGTGTGTACTGCAACTCTGCTGGACCTGTGCTGTGGACCTTCATTCTTCAGGCCTTTCCACCCGCCCCCTTTCACCAGCATTGTATTTACATCAGAAGAAAAACCATGGTACCATAGAGGGCGGACACACCTTAGTTCAGGGATGGGCAATTTTAAGGTGCTAGAGGGCCACAAAACCCACTAAAACCCTTTAGCACAGGATGGGGCATGTGGGGGGATGGATCCAATTCCCGGGGGTATGATGTAAGGATGGTCAGGGGAGACCCTGCAGGGGTGACCCACCCTGGACTCACCCCACAGTGGCAGCTCCCCACACCAACCTGCTGGCTCGTGCCACAGTGTCATGTACAGGCGGAGGCAGGGTACTCCCCCAACAATGCCCCTTCCTGGCCCTAGTGACGCCAATCACCTGTCCGGAGCTGGGTTGTGGCGAGCCTTGGGCCACCCATTCCCCATCCCTGCCCTATATGAGGAACTGGAACCTCCCGGGGAGGGTCCTCTGTGAGCCAGAAGAGCTGATTGATTTATTTTTTTGGTAAGTCTGTTCAGTGCTTATGAAAGCTGAGGTCCGTCGCTACTTTGCTACTGCAGCAGCAACTCCTCAGATGTAAGCCTTGCTGGCTCAGGTCAACATGACAAAGTGATTGTGCAACGGAAAGTTTTCAGTTGGCTTCCTGCAGCTCTCAGAGGTCATTGTGAGTACAAAAGGTGGCCGAAAAGTAGCTTGCAGAGTGTCATAATGAGGGCTACACCAAAGAGTTTATTTAGAACACTGAACTCAAATGAACGTACCCCTGTAGTGGGACCCCATGGAAAAATCAAGCTGATTGCTATCCTATTTGTCCAACAACTGATATCCTTCTGTTCTTTTACAATATGTCCCATTGGTATCAGAATTCTATTCATTTTGGAGTGACTGCTCCTAAATCAAATCATTTTTAAGAGAGGGAGTGGCAGCATTATAGATAAAAGATTTCTATAGTTAAGGTTCTATACTCCACCTCATGCACCTCCCCTCCAGTTCTGTAGCTCTGCTGTGGCTGGAGGTCCCACTCCATGAAGCTATCCGTTTTCCTTGAGAACAGGTTTGGAAACCAGTGTTTATTCCTTAATTCCATTGTCATCCCCAGCATTTCTTGCAATTAGTTTTATTGAGACTGACATGTCCATATAAAACATAGTGAAATCAACTCATTTAATCTATGGTCTTGCAAAGGAAAAAAATTAGCTAGAGGAGGGGAAATGGGTTGTTTAGGTCTGAAAAGTGTCTGGATTATTGCGTTTGCATCACTCTGCTGTGGGCTAATGCTTTTAAGGTGCAACTGATGAATTAAAATGTAGGAACTGAAAAGTGAAAAGAAGATGGGAAAACGCTGGTTAGTTTATCTATCCCATTGCATGTAATGCTGGATTTTTTTTATATAAAAGGATTTCCTGTAGAACTGAGAGAATAGTGAAAAAAAAAATTGCAGCTATTTTTGCAAATGTTGAGTCTTGTTTAAATCTGGGCACATTTGCATGGCATTCCGTTTGCTTTTTGTGAATATTTGTTGCTCATATGAATATTCACAGAACGCAAAGTTAGCATATTGGAGCAAAGAGTCATTTAAATCAAGGAAAGAAATGACTAAATGAAATTTAGTCTGTAATTATCATTGAATCATAGGACTGAAAGGGACCTTGAGAGGTCATCTAGTCCAGTCCCCTGCACTCAAGGCAGGACTAAGTATTATGTAGACCATCCCTGACAAGGGTTTGTCCAGCCTGCTCTTAAAAATCTCCAGTGATGGAGATTCCCCAACCTCCCTAGGCAATTTATTCCAGTGTTTAACCACTATCGATTGATATCAAGATCAAGCACTTTCTTGATTGATCTCTCCTGGGAGAAGTTTCCCATAAACACCTGCAAATCTAACTCATTGTCCTCCTCCTACAATACCTTGACAGGGCTTAGGCTGCTGGTGTGCTGAGACCATTGATTCCTCGTACTCTCCCATCGGTCTGTATCCATCTGTTGTCTTTTGTCTTATACTTCGATTATAAGCTCTTTGGGACAGGGACTGTCTTTTTTGTTGTATATGTATACAGCTCCTAGCACAGTGGTCTATGCCTGGGGCTCCTATGTGCTATAAAAATAATACAAATAATTACTAATAATAAAGACTTCAGCACCAAATGACATTGTCCTTCCGGTATCCATTCGACTAACTGATGCTGCTTCTTTATCGTAAGGACCTCTTTTCCTGGGGCAGCCTGTCACTGATACTTCTCCATCTCTGAACTCCCTCAGAAAATTGCCTTTTTGCTGTCACCCTACTCAATAGGTTCAGTAGGCTTCAGTTCTTCTTCGAGTGCTTGCTCATATCCATTCCAGTAGGTGTACGCGCCGCGCGTGCACGTTCGTCAGAGAACTTTTACCCTAGCAACTCCAGCGGGCCGGCAGGTCGCCCCCTAGAGTGGCGCCGCCATGG